>NW_024581108.1:5042850-5043807 GCF_017639235.1 Corvus kubaryi | reverse complement strand
AAAAAAAAAAAAAAAAAAAAAAAAAAAAAAAAAAAAAAAAAAAAAAAGACTATAGGCCAAATTTTTTTCACAACTCATTCCCACAGCAGTCACTGGAGCTCGCTGACACCCATTTCACCCTAAGAAATCACATAATTCATTATCTCAAATGAAATGCATTGAGTGTATTAAGGCCTTAATAGAAAACCTTCACTAAACTTTGCACAGCTGAACTCTCAGACCTTTTCTACTTCAATACACAGCAAATCAGTGTCCTCTTACACACCAGCCTTTCCTGCCTCACACAGATTTTTCACCGGCTTGCCATCTAGTAATCCATTTTGTTCCCCTGCTTAGATCAGCTGTTGCTCTACAGCCACCCCGGTAATCCTTGTCTCACCACGCTTGGGAGGTGACCGCAGAGCTCTCAGCATTCACCAGTCCCTGTTACAACACGCACACGCCTTGCCCAGCGCATTCCGCACCGGGAATGACAAAAAGGTGACATTAAATTATGCAATACTTCACATCACAGTGAAAACAGAAGGCAGAAAATAAGAAAAGCCAAACAACTTCCAAAGACTAGAAATTAACGCATTTTGACTGTAATTCCCCATATTGTTCCAATTTTTTTTTCTCTGCACACGCGATTCCATACGAAATCCACCTCCGCCGGGTTTACAGCAGCCGCCCCGGTTAACTGCCGCGCCGAGCCCGCATCAGCATTTCGGGAACGTGAGCTCAGCACCAGCGGCGGGCAGGGCCGCACGGCCCCGGAGCAGCTCCCGGCCGCGCCCGGGCTGCCCCGACCGGGCCACAACAAAGGGGCGGCGGCGCTCGGGCGTCGCCGGCAGCCGGGGCGATGCGCCCCCCGCGGGCGCAGCCACGAACGGGCCCAGGGGCTGGCGAGGACGCCGGGCAGCACCCACCTGGCGCTGCGGCGGCCGCAGCCCCCGCCCGCATCCCCGCCGGTCCCCG
>NW_024581108.1:4950402-5042450 GCF_017639235.1 Corvus kubaryi | reverse complement strand
CGCCCGGCGGCGCCCCGGGGCCCTCCCGGCGCCGCTGCCGAAGGGGAAAGCGAAAGGGGCGGGCCGGAGCCGCCCCGCTGTGGGGGCGGGAGGCAGGGACAGATGGCGGTGGCGGCCGCGGCCGTGCTGGGCGGGGCCGCTTTGTTCGCGGCGGGGCGAACCCGCCCGCCCGGCGGCAGCGCCGCGCCCCGCGCTGAGGGAGCGCGGGCCGGAGCCGGGCAGGGCGGGGCCGGAGCTGCCGCCCGGCAAGCGGGTATTCCCCGCGTCCCGCAGCCCGTTCTGATGCCCCTGCCGGTGGGAGCACTCACCCAGAGCCCGGTGTCCCCACACAAAGGCGGCCAGGCCGCGTGCCCCGGGCTTCCCGAGCAGTCACCTGCGCTCCGACGCCCGCGAGGCACCCAGCGCTCACAGCATACGAGCAGGGCAGGAGCGGCACTGCCCGTCTGCCACCACCCGGCTTTTTGCTCGTGCGGCACGGGCTTAAGTCTTGTTGGCAGCACCTTGAAGTACTGCATGAGATGCTGCTGCTGACTCAGGTCAGCCAGGGATTTTTTTAGTGTGCTTATGCTGTCATCTGCTTCTGGAGGCTGTTCAGCAAAGTGCACACTCTTTACTTATGTATGCATGTGTGATGCCTGTGTTTTATGAATATGTATTCATATATAATTTGACTTTCAGTTACATTTTTGTGATTGTCAAAAGATTATGGCAGCTCAGAGTCATTATGGTGAACAGTCTTGCTCTGTGTTTATATGCAGTGGTGAGATGCGATACAGAAAATCATGTTAAAATGCAAGTACAGCACTTGGACAGAGTGCTTGTGAGCACACTGCAGTGCACTGGTAGGCCCTGCCAAAATGGAGATAGTGGCAATTTTCTGACAAGTTGACGCACGATTTTTAATTTTTGTTGTTGTTGTTGTTAATTATGCATGTGTGCCATGCATCAGAGATCCAGGAAGGTTGTCAGGGATTTGACTGAAGCTGAACTGGATTCTCTGTCACATTCACAAAATGTCAGTGAGGTTAAGTCTACTTGCTAACTGTTTTGCTGAGGATTTGCTGAAGGGCAGAGGGGAAATTTGTTGTTTTTTCTCTCTTCTTTCTGAACAGGAATACAAACATATGTCCCAAAGCAAGGAGTGTGCCTGGCTGCACAGCAGTGACTTTGCTGTGCATGTGCAAAGAATGTGGAACTCGACAGTTCCTTTTATTCAAGTCCCAACTTTACTTCCCAGGAATATTTGCTGGTAAAATATTGAATACTTCCATTTACTTCCAAAGCTATAATTTGTTGCTTAGTTGCATTTGGAGGCTCTGCTTAAGAGAAAATGTAATTATAGAAATGAAATTGTTTTCCAATGCATATGATACAGTAGAGATGATAAATCGGAATGTGGATAAACAAGATAACTTTAATTGTCTAAACTGAGTGGTATGTATAACTTTACTGAGCACAGATACGAAAAGTCCTTTTAAAACTTTGTTTAACCTACAAAATTCTAGGTAAACACACATAGGCTTTTAAACTTAATCCTGATTTCAGAATGGTTTTACAGTAGTCTACTAATCTTTTGTGCAGTAGTTTTGTTTTCAGTGGAGGTCTTGAGACCAAACCTATGAGACTGTATTCTCTGGATGGCAAGAAAGATAAAGCTTCTTCCCAGTTACAGACCTGAAAGGAAGAGAAATCTGTTTCCTGCTCAGAATGTTGGACCTTTCACAGGTACACAGCAAATTCCTATACTCTGGAAAGAGATTTCAAGAACTAACCTTTCAGGAAGAGGTATGGAAGAATAGGTAGCAGTAGTTGGTGGCCCTGCTCTGGGGGGCAATCATACTGTTACTAAGTTTTGGTGAGGATACATATAGTAGCATCCTATGGGAAGAGAGCCAATGGAAGATCTTCTTTAGTTGTTTGGAACTCTTTACTTAAGCATAGAAACGTGTTTGGGATGGTCTGAGCTTGCTTTGAACACCCTACTCATTACTGCAAAGAAGGTAACTCCCATAAAGAGCAAAGCTGTTGGGTGTGGGTTTTTGAGAGCTTGAAAATCAGGATTAGTGGAGGAGGAGATCTGCATTGCCTAGTGACAAACCAGGGCGCTGCAGTCTGTGCTTGGAGAAAAGAAAATAGTAATTGTGTGACTATTTTACAAATGTTGCAGGTGGGGAATGAGACACTGGAAAGCAGCGCCATGGAAAGGCACCTGGGAGCCCCACTCAATGGCAAATTGAACGTGAGTCAGCAGTGCCCTGGCAGTCAGGAGAGCCAACCCTGTCCTGGGGGGCATCAGGCCCAGCATTGCCAGCCGGGCAAGGGGGGAGATGGTGAGGCCTCACCTCAAGTGCTGGGGGCAGTTTTGGGCAGCACAGTATAAAACAGACATTAAGCTATTAGAGAGCATCCAAAGGAGGCCACAAGGATGGTGAAGGGCTTGAGGGGAAGCCATGAGGAGCAGTTGAGGTCACTTGGTCTGTTCATCCTGGAGGAGACTGAGGGGGAGACCTCCCTGCAGTTACAACTTCCTCGAGAGGGGAAGAGGAGGGGCAGGCGCTGATCTCGGCACTGATCTCTGAGGTCTGAAGTTGTAACAGGGGAGGTTTAGGTTGGATATCAGGGAAAGGTTCTTCACCCAGAGGGTGGCTGGGCACTGGAACAGGCTCCCCAGGGAAGTGCTCACAGCACCAACCTGACAGAGTTCAAGTGTTTGGACAATGCCCTCAGGCACGTGGTGTGGCTCTTGGGGATGGTCCTGTGCAGGGCGAGGAGATGGACTCAATGATTCTTGTGAGTCCCTTCCAACTCAGCTGATTCTGTGTGTTGGCCCTAAAAATGGGTCAATCCCAATTTTCTGTACTTGTAACAGAGACATTCAACTCTTTACATTTTATGTTATATTTACATGTTCTTGTAAAAACTTAGAAAAAAATTCTGTCCAAAACCTTATTCTGAAACAGTTTTTACTCACTTCAAGAAAGGATTTCCAGAACTTTGAGGTGACAATTCAGCAGTATTCTTGCATAATCTATAGAATTCTTTATGTCAGCATCATAGCTCCAGTTTCAGGTAGCTTAAACAAGAAAAATACTGAGCCAAAGTATAATCTGGCTTCAAGTAATTTAAATAATTGCAGGCTTGTGGGGCCTTGCCAGGTCTTGTACTGCAGACACTTAGATTAGTGATGATGAAGAAATGATAAGACAGAGCTGCCATGATGGAAAGCTCTGTATTAGCCTTTAGTCTTTCTGCAAAGCTCCATTAACTGAGACATAAAAGTACATACAGATATTACTTAGTACATCTCCACGAAGTTCACATACCATTAACTGCAAGCTTAAACACATGTGAAAAAAATTCAGTATCTTGCTTACACAAATCTGTCAGTGTTACATAGGTATTACACAGATTTGCATATAGTTTCTATCAACTCTTACTGTTTATGTGAACACTCTATCTAAAAAATGTGAACAGTATAGTTCTATCTATATTTTGTCTAAAGTAAAGAATTCTGTGAAAAGGTAACACTGCTGCAGTAAGAACTGCAGTTTAAGGTCCCTGCTGCAGCTTTTCAAGGTTTAAGGCACTTGTTAAGGTACTTAGCATATATTTCTACTAAAAGTTAAAAAATCTATATTTCTATTTCACTTTGGTGTGACTTCATGTATCTCAGCTTATCCAAAGATAAATACTTATTTACTCCTAAGCATTTTATACATCAAGTTGTTTGTAATGCTGAATAAGATTCTGAAGAAAGTTTTAAATAACTTTTTTCAGTGAATGCTTACCTTGTTTGTGCTGTTTTCTGTCCTTTCTTGAATCCTGGCGGTTATTAGCTCTCCTGATCAGAGGCAGTTCTGTCTAGCATCCATCAGCATTATCCTTGAATTCAGAAATTTGATTAAAAGAACTCCATCTCCCAAAGAGTTTGTACTGAAATGTGCATGTTGTATATTGCTTCTTTGCCTCCTACAGGAGCAGTAGTTTCGAGTGTAAGAGCTGCTTTTCTTTCTTGCTAGAAGGAAATAAGCTGGAGTAACTTCCCTACCACGTTTGACTCATTGCTGTGGTTGTCTAAATAAAACGTGTATTCTGTATGTAAGCAAGTAAGTCTGAAGGTAAATGTGCATCTGTATGTATGCATATACAAACACACATCACATATTTTTTTCCTAAATGGAACAGCTTGCTTCTAAAAATAAATTGCTTATAAATGAACAAAGATACCGTACATGTTAAATGTACATTTTTCCCCCTGCAATCTATACCTGGAATAAGAGTGTTTATAGGGGATTTTTTTTCCTTTTGTTGTTTTTCATTTATTTAACTAGAAAATGTAAAAGCAGCTGTAAAGGGCTGTGGCTGTCAAGAAAAATCTTTATAGCCACAATTCTTCAAGCTACGTATTCAGCTCATTAAATTAGTAACAAGGCAGCAAATAAATGTTACTTTGCCGTTTGAAAAGATCTAAATAGTTAAAGGTGTAGCCCTGTGTCTTTTTCATTAAGTTGTTGGAAGAAAGACATCTGACATTGATCTGATCAGTACAGCTGGATTTGAGAAACAAAGCTATTTTTTGCATCACATTTGTGTGGCGATTGATCCAAAACCTTCTGTTCCAAGCATAACTCTCTGCACTGGATCCCACAGCAGGACAAATTTTGAATCAGAAATTCTGTACAAATTCAGGCACACAGTACAGTCATATTATGTCAAATTAACCAGGGCAGAAGCTGAAGTTTCTCAGGGATGGTATTATTTGCCAAAAGATAGAAAAACAAAGTCTGTTCTAAAGCAGATCTGTACAATGGCTGTTTTTAGATGAAAATTTTGAGCTGGGCTCACCACTGAAAAAATAGCTTTACTGGGTGCAACTGGGTGTTTGTGTTCCAACATAACTCCTTGCTTGTGTCAGCCTGTTTGTGATGCTGTACAGGGAACTGACTGAGCTGGCTGAAAAATAACCAGTTTTCAGGGGGAAGAGGGCAAGCTATTAATTTCCTTCCACAGTAGCTTTCAATTCAGCATTAAAAGCCCTACTGTCAGGTTGCTGGTATTCTTGAAGTTACTCTTCAAACAGCTCTGCGGTTTTGAGATTCTTTATCTGTGTAAGTTAGCCCAGCAACTCAGTCTGCCTGTTGACAGTGCAGGGATGTCATGGCCACTTTCAGCAAGTCCTTGCTCTTACTCTGCAACCCAGCAGGACAACACAAAACTCCAAAAAAGACATGATTTGGACTGGAAAATTACTAAGTTATGAATCTGGAAGAGACCCCTCATTTTTTTGGTAGCATTTCTGTTCAAGAGAGCATCACTAGCAAGTACAAACTATTTCACACACATGCTTTATACAGTATCTTGACAAAGATAAGACTTCAGTTCATCTTGACATCAGTCTGAAGCAAACCTATTAACCTGACCAGTAAGTTTCTGTGGCTTTGGAAAAATGGAAGCTAACTAGAGCCTAGAAGTTTATCAGGTGACTTAAAATTGTGAAATTCAGTTTTGAAGAGAACAGGGTAACACCTTGTTGTCCTCACTAATGAAATACGAAGCCAAATTATTCAATAGCCTTCCTCTGATAACATCAGAAAGCTAGATTATCCATGCAAGTGTGATCAAAGATGGGAAACAAAAGAAGAAATTACAATGGTGCATATTTCCTGCAATTTCCACGTTGCTGAAATATGAGAAGAAACAAGATTGAAACAATAATGTGAACATTTTATAATTTTAGTTTATATTTAGAGGTAAGCAAGAAAACAAAAAAATGTTATTTTGGTGCCATGCTTTTATTTAAATGAAAGGAAAAAACTACACTGTACCACATAAGTAGCAATGACAATATTTTACAGCACAGCATTTGAAAAAATATGGAAGCTATGCTCCATAGAAGTGGACAAGTAAGCACACAATACACTGTACATTTTTCAACAGTGCCCAATAAATCATAATTAAATAGCTGAATTTGGCTTTAAACAGCCAAATAATAAAAACTAACAGTCATACTAACATTAAAAAAAAAAAAAAAATCAGTAGCTATTATGACTGTTAGAATATGAAATTTTGCTCCAAAAACTAAGACGAGAGTTTGGCAATTCAGTCGTAGCAACAATAATAATACCCCTGATGAAAGCACCAGTGTGTTCTGGAAAGGTCAGTGATAAATACTGGCCTTTATGGAAAGCTTTTTTTTTTTTTTTCTTTTTCTTCTTTTTTTTAAACATGATCCCAACCAAAGATCCACTGTAATTAGAAAATTTGCAGGCTTAAAAAGGAAAAGCATGTCTAGTTTTACTTTTCCTGTATTAAGTAAAACCTTATACTGCGAGCAATGAAATTTTCAACTGCATTATTCACATTCTACTTTTAGACATTGCACAAATCTTTAACCTGTTGACAAATGCAAATTTCATAATACATTCATATATATTTTAAATTACTCAAAGAATTCCTGTCCTGTATTTAAGCTCACTTTGATTAGGTTGATGCATGTGTCTTTATGGTGTTGCAAATCTTCAGTTAAATCATAGAACAGATTTTAGAAATAAAAGCCTCCCATGATAAAACTTCTTCTGAAGTTATTCGCAATATGTGTGTCAGTTAATTCCAACCTCCTGGTTTCTTGAATCACTGTATATTATACACAGTTTCATATTGTTTTCAAGATATTCCTACAATGGTATCTGTAGGAACTGTCTAACAGGCAGAATGTGCAAACCCTCTTTCCCCCCTTTTTAATATTATTTATATCCTATATACACAATATGTATACACTTGAAATATAAGAGTTACATATCCTGGTGATATACATGCAAACAATAGGAATCCGCTAACCACAAATAGTTTTGAGCCACATACATATTAAACATGTATTTTAAAGTGTTTTTTCTTTTTTTACAGTTTTAACAAATATACATAAATATAAGAACATAAATTACAGTAAACTGACAGCATTTTTGAGAAAATGTTTATAATCCAGATGCACTGATGCCTAAGGCCTTATAATAATTTAAAAAAGTACTGTTCTAAACTGCTTAATGACATCTCATTCCTGTGCATCTTTTCTCTAAGTAAAGGAGCACATTGTAGTAGTGAGGCAGTTTCTCTCAAAGCAGTTTAATGAGAGAAATATGAACATCATTTTAGTCTCCCATGAAACCGAATGGACTACATACTTATAGCACAATACTGTCTTATGTGAATGGAGTTGTCACAACACTGAAACAGAACAGAATCACAAATCATTCAAGTCTTTTCCTGAGAATGAGATTTCCCTCCCCCCCCCCCCCCAACAAATTCTCTGGTGTACGATGTTATCAAAATAGCCACAGATTTAGGGGAGGCTTCAAGTTTGTGTTTTCTTTTTTTTCAGAACAGTGCTATGTTAAAAGCAAATTATAAGAGAAACAAACACTGAAACAAAATAGTCAAACACTGTTTTGAAATAAAATGCAGCCCTTTATAAATAATACTGAAATATGCCTAGAGTTTGGTTTTGCAAATGGTCATGTCATAGATTTACTGAAATGTCATTTAGGCTTTTTTGCTGTATGTATTTAAAAATTGCTGTGTCACAAGACATCGCCTGTTAGTGTCAAGAAAACAATGTACGAAGACACACTGAAAATTCTTACCAGATGTCTATTCCCTAGAAAACTGATTCAAGTCTGAGTTGGCAGATCTGAAGGCAGGAAGTGGCCTGGATCTTAAAATCAATGGGAATCAGATAAACAACTTCTCAAAGATCTGTGACTTAGTGAATTCTGTGATTCTTCTGAATATTTAGTGCTCTGTTAGGCAACATCAGGGATCTAGTTCTGAATGTTTCATGAGTTCCTATTCCTTCCTTGAGGAAGCAGGACCTGACCATGTGCTCTCTCTGCAGCTGGAGCCGTGCAAAGCAATGAATGCACACTTGTTTAAACTGTTTCAGAGACCTACCAAATCTTTTTACTTTGAGTTTTAATGGTGTTATGAACATGCACATGGTCAGTCATACATCTCAGATGGCAACTTACTGAAACAGAAATAATTGCATCACCTAAATTTACCCTGAGTTGTTAAATAATTCATTTGAAGGAAACTTCAAGCAGTTCAAAGGTTTTTCCTTTACTGTTTAGTTTATAAGCAAATCAGTACTATTTAATTGAAAAAGAATTAAAAATACACAGGGGAATGAATCTTGATTTTGTTACAGCACAGTAAGGATCTTTGCAGAACAGACCCATTCAGCTGTTATTCAGTGACATACAATTTATCATTTAGTCTTTACTGTAAGTCAGTATGCAAAGTTCAATGGTATTGAGAATATTAAGAAATTTTTCTTTAGTGAAAGAAAAATATTTCAAGACAAGCACAAATACAAACATATAAGGCAACAGATGTAAAAAATGTAGTTTGAGTCACTAAAGAGGAACATTCAGTGCTTCAGTGTATCTAATCAAAATACAGAGCAAATATACTCTATATGTTGCATTAGCACATACAAATCTCCACACAAGTCAAACATTTCTGTAATCACTCGTAATTATTCACCTAAGAGTTAATCTTCTGCACTCCTAAACACTGTGTTTACATTCCAGTTGGACATGATAATAGAACTCGGTGTCCAGTTTTAAGTTCTAAGAGTCTTGTTGGCAACTAGAAATCTATTTCCTATAGGCAGTAAAGATGAAGTGCAAGTTTATCACAATTGTCTCAAGCAAATTTTTTCCCATCTACTATGCCTTGGTCGGTAAAAGTTTCTTAGGAGTTACTGGTCTCTTGGTTTGCCACAAATGGCTGTGAATGGTAATTGCATCAACACTGGCAGACAAAGTTTTGGCAGGTATGTGGCTAAATTGCTTCCTGTCGGAGTTGTATTTATACAGTCCCTCTATCATTTTCTTTGTTATAGATTTAGGACCTATTCCCGTTAATTTATTGATTTCTTCAGTATCAGGGCAGTACGTATACAGAGATCTGAACTGGCAGCCTGAATCCCGGAACAAGATTAAGAAATTATTGGCATCAGATTTTTCCATTTCCTTTAAAAGAAAGAAAGAAAGAAAGAAAAACATTCAGAATATGAATTTTGCATTGTAATTAGATAACATTCTAAATCATTAGATTTCATTTTGAATTAGTTTTCTACCAGAGCTGAAACTTAAGTCTAACTCTGTCCACTAAAAGACCTTGTTTTCAATCATTAGAATTTGCTAAGCTTCACCTGTCTGAATTTTGATATGGTAGATTTCCATCTCAAGCAAAACCTAATTTATTTAGACAATTTCAGCTATAATTGTTTAGTTGTACCTCAAGAACAGACATCCTAAAAGTCTTTTTATAGACCAGATAAAAATTCTTCTCATCATCCATTTCATCAAGCTGGTCTAATATTTGCAAGTTTGGGAACAAGAAACTTCAGATGTGTCAGTACGTCTGAAAGACCCTCTGGTGCTAAAATGTAATTTCATTCATCCCTAAATCCACTTAAGCTTGGTCAAACCATAAAGTCAGTTGAAATGTATTGAACAGAAGTTCTTTATTTGCTGAAGTCTTCAGATTCCTATTCCACCTAACAGACCTTCTATGGGACATGTGCCCTGAACACATACAGCCTCTACCAAGTGATGTATGCTTCATCCTAAAGTTAAGCATGACATTTTTGCAGCTATTTTTTTCTGGGATTTCTGAGGGTCATTTTGCTCCAAGTTACTTAAATGGCAAGACTCTGTCCTGATTCCTGACTTGGTATTTCCAGAAAGTGTCTGGAAAGACAGAGAAAGCAGCATCTAGACATGGATGCAGAAGGATTACCAAGAGAAGAAAGGGCAAGAAATACTGCTGTGAAATTTATTCCAGGAAAGAAATTCAAACTGGATTCCAAGTGTCTGTGATGTTTGATCTAGTTAATCTGTTGTATTTGTCATAGTTGGTAAATGGAACAGTCCTGTTACTCTCAAGGTTCAGACTCTGTGTTACTCCTTTTGCCTGGAAACACCCAGAAACTGGTCCCTGAGTTCTTACCCTTACAATATTTGTGCACCTTCAGAAAGGTTTATAGCAGTGTAAGAGAGAAGACTGGAAGGCACCTTCCTTTAATAGAAAGTCCTGAATTTGCCCTACTGCTTGGAAACTGGAGAAGAGTCTAGAAGGGATGTATTTCAATTCTTTCTGTTCATGAGGGCACTGTGCTTGCTTTAGTTCTAAATTTCCCAGTCTGAGGATCTCTATGTATAAGGGAAAACAACTGTGAACACATTATGAAATTCTCCAATAAAACAAGCAATAACTATTAATTAAACACGTGAATTAATTCAGCTTCCTGTGCTGCATGTGCAAAGTAACAGCCCTTGTTTCTACAGCACTGGAGAGCCTTTCTGCCTACACAGGAAGCAAGTCACAGGAGTTACTCAATCCCTTCACTAATTGCTGCCATAATCTCTGAGGATTCCTTTCAATATTTGTATTTATGCTTAAGAGTCTCCATAATGCCTGACTTTGGTTTGACTTAAGTGTTTATGCTTTTAGGGGAAAGATACTCTTACCTCCAGGATCTTTTTCTTTTGACCTTCATTTACTTTTCCAGCCAGGCAGCAATGTGCCAGTGCATTCTGAATTATATACTTATTGGATTTAGCACTGGGTTCTTTGAAGAGCTTTGGTCCTATGGAAAAGGAATGACAAATAAGCTTAATTAATCAATAAGCCAACAAAGAGTTACTTCAAATGCTGTGAAGCACTTCTAGTGTGGAACTTTTGCATGCATAAAATCACAAATCCAGGAATAATACAGAACAAGGTTAGAGACCACAACTTTCACAAATAGGTAAAATGTCATTCAGCTGTCACTGAATTTACTTACAAATGTGTCTTTCATTATTAAATCATTATTATTGGCAGCCTTGGTAAATATTTTTTCTCTCAGAAGACCTTTTCTATGAACAACAAAACATTTTGCTGTTTCTAACTAAAATTTCAGTTGTCCAGGAGAGAGGAAAGGCTTTCTTTTTCTTTTTCTACACCTGTGATTTCAAAGGTGAGAGGTATAACAGTGAGGCATATTCAGTGCTTATAGTAACTGTTGCCTCTCCTCTTTGCAATTCCAGAAACATTTCACCCAAAACCTGGAAGATCTGGCCTTACACTTGTCTGGTTATTCTGTCTGTAAAATGACTTGATTCATCCGTTTGAACAAGAAATCTCCCCTGTTTTAATTTCTGAAATATATGTGTACTTGGATCTAGACCATTAAAAAACCCAACATGTGAGTACCAATTCCAAGTCTTGGAAAGGAAAATAACGTACAAACATCAATTAAATTTAAGATTAAATCTCAGTTTGTCTAAGCTTTGGGCAAAAAAGAGCCTAGAAAATACCTAACCATATGCTACTCTTCTCACAAAGAAAGTGATATTAGGTTGGCAAAAGTGGAGCTTTTATAATCCTGATGATGCAAGGTCTTGGCAGTATCACATGTGGTATAGTTAGAGAAAAGGGAGGAAAATACCATTATTATTTGATTCATAATATAGTAAAGAATTAGTAGTCAGATCATAAAGTTCTTAACAAACAACAAAGGATCTGTTAGGAAACAAACGGTGCAGAATATTTATATTTGCATTGCTACACAGATTTTTTGCTGTTGCTATTTGGTTTTTGATTTTTGTCACTCTATTCTAAATTGAGTTGAAATTGCAATGCTTTGTGCCTTGCTAGAGACACTACTGAAGTACAGAGTGATGTGTGAGCCCATGTGTTGTTCTGAGCCTGACTGCGGTTTATTCTGGTTATCACAAATGCTATTGAGTCAGTACTTTTATTTTGGATTTAAAATGTTAACCTTGTATTATTACCCTCTACTTTGAAGGGTAAAACTCAATTAAGTTTCAGGAAGCCAAATCAAGGTAACTGAAAACTTTTCATGCATAGGACCACTACCAGGCAGGTACTTTTCTGAATATTGTTGTCACTGACCTGTGTACTCTGTAGCAGAGGCGACTGAAGAAGTTGTAGATGCATTTTCCCAATCTTTTTCTCCATTACGACTACCACAGCGACTTGGAGATAAAAATCCTTCCACAGATTCAGACCTAAACATTAGTTTTAAAATCTATTAAAACAATTTACAATGTTCAGCTGAGAAGCCTTCTAATACGAAAAGAAGGCAAACTGTACTAAGAACACGATGATTTGAATTATAAAATATAAACCTAAATGCACAATATTTACTGTGTTTTGAGTGATGCAAGAAGTCGGTCTTTAGGTGAGGTATGTGTTAATCAGTTTTTGGGCTACTTCTGTCCCTTCTGAGGGACAGAAACCTAATAGATGTCCTTGGTTGTGAAACAGAATTACTAAGTGGGAATTTGAGTTACTTATAACATGTACTGCCAAAACAATGTGATCTCATGTAGTGAATAAACCAGTTCTTGATAGAATGATGAATATGAAGTAAAAATCTAGTTCATTTACACTTATGACTGCAACAACTGGCAGTGAGAACTGCTATATTTAAGACAGCAAAACAATTTCCTCTCTAATGTTTGTTTTCACAAGCAATAACTTCTGCTGCTGTATTTCTTCAGGCTGCACTCAAATGTCAATAATTTTGCATTTAAAGGTCTAAGCAAGATAGTAAAGTTTTCTTAAATTATTGCAAGATATTCAAAATACTTTCGATTGTGGCTACTGCAAAAGGCAGTCAAATTTGCAGCTTGTAATGAAAGTTTTCTAGTGAGAAAAAGGCACAGAATATGGAAAAAAGTGGTACCATGTCAACATTTGTGTGCATGCTCATTTTCAGTAAAATCAGCAACACGTGAAAATTCAATTTATAATATATCCTAAACCTTTTGTGATTAGCACCTGCATGAAGAAGGTGACAAATGTATCACCGAGACTCTCTCAGTGGAATCATCAAAGACAATGGCGATGCAGGGACAAGGTGAAAATATGGGTTTGGAAAGATACTGAAAATTCTTTTAACTTTGTTACCATTATAATGTTTTAAAAGTCTCAATCCCCTAAATCAGATCCAAAGCCTGAGGAAGATGTACTGCTCGTTACAAGCACAGTACAGCACTGTACAACTACAGCCCCATACACAGGGGTCATCTCCTGTAAAGACTGCGTAGATGAGCAACATCAAGCCTTTTGTAATAACTAATATAGCTGGAAGAAATCCCCCTCTCAATTAAAACTGTTAATTTTTAAGAGATGACAAGAGATGTTAGGCTAATTGGATCATTTATGAAAGTTTCTTATGTAATAACTGGAAAGTCAGTTCTTGAGACATCAAGGTAATTGAGAAGTCAATTGAAGCCAGTTTCAGTCTTGTCAGAGCTGATGAATAGTGTGTAGCGGCCATGAAAACATGACATGCAATATCATAATATGTAGTACTCCTTATCAACCCCCTTTTCCTAGTCTGCCTTTCTTCCCTATTTCTTTTTTATACAAAAAAAAAGTATTTGTCTGAGTATTATCAAGTCGTTCACAGAAATAATAATCTTCCTCTGAATGAAATACAGATTTTGTATAAAAAAATTAAAATTTCTCTGTTATTTTCAGGTGATTTTTTAATGCAAAATAAATTCTGGTGTTTGGAAAAGGCTGAAGTCCTAGTGAGCATTCAATAATTCCCTGTACAACTGCTAAAAAAAAAAAAAAAACCAAACAGAAAAGAAACTTCTATGTTAAAAAAAGAACAGCAGCTATGTAGTTGCACGTAGCATACAGGTTTAGAAAATATCCACAAATTGAGACTTAGATACAAGCAGGTGAATTAAAGAGGCTGTGTGAACAGCATTTTGTTTCGACCTCATTTATACCTGCCCAACTGGTTTACCTGGTAAAATTTGCAAAACAAATGATCATGGCTTGGTTCCCGAATGTCTGACAGTGGAAACTATCCATGTCTCAAATGAGGAAAACATACCTGTTCTCGGAGTACACAATATATACACGACCTCTAAAAAATTCATGCTAGTTTTACATAGCTGATTATCAAATTTTATTAAATGAAATGGTTATTTTAGCTTTACCTTGGTGTTCTCTTGCCTGACTGCACACTCTCATTGTCCCCTGTATTCAGCGATGCCAATGAAAGACTAGATACTGAAAAAACACGATAAAGCTGTGAACCTGGATAAAAACAAAGTTAAAGCTTATAAACCTATGCAAGTAGGAGAGTCTGTTCATCAGACCAACACCAGCATCTGAAAGTCAGTAAGAGCTTTTCTGCATGGGACTAGCACCCATCCATGATATACCTGCATGCATATGTGCTGCACTTCATGTAAACACTGGCTGACACTCAGCCTTTGGCAGCCACCAGGGATGGGCTCAGACTAAGCACTAATGGGAAGCACGGACATGGGAATATTGGCACTATGCAAATCAAAGAATGCAATTAAAGTTAATAAGTCCTCTTGAAAGAGAGCTTAAGAGACTTAATTTAAAGCTCAGGATGGATTCTTGGAAGGTGTTAAGGAAATACTTTAAATTACACTGGAAGATGGAGGGAAGCAGCCAGAGCAAATGCAGCACAACAACAAAGGCAGAGGAGGCTGTAACAAAAAGGATCACTGAGCAATCTGGTTACTTTTTCTAATTGTAAATTGGCCATACTTCTTCCAGTCATTACTGCAAGCTCTTTTGTATCTAAAGAATGCTAACTTATTCCACGTGGTTAGTGTTGCTATGTTCTTAACTATACATGCAGTTGGTAAGTGAGCAAAATAGAAAAAAACCATGAAATATAAAAGTAACTTTCAAATTCTAATTTTGTCTGTGTTGTGTGAGTTTAAGTATTCTTACCTTATAGTCACCATTTTATTTATTGATCTCTTATGTCCCAACTTTTATTCATTCTTAGCTCTACAGGTGCAAGAAGAGATTAGTGCAGAAAACATGGGTGTGCATGAAACTTGCAACACACATTTGTCCCTCAACTGGGTTTTCAGAGCTAATGTTTTTGTTTGTTGATATATGCATGCATGCATAGCAGGTAAGTGACATTGATCTTTCCATTTCTATGCCAAATTTTGCTTTCCAGTTTGGTCACGTGCAGTTTCAATTTAGCACAAGACACTCATAAATGCACGTGCTTGTTAGGACCAAAAACCAAGCTGGTGTTTTAGCATGAACAGACTCTTTTTCCACATAAACATTTGTTACCTGGTGGACCTTTGACTGGTGTCTTAGGTGATTCAATATGATCTCTATGAATAGATTTTGGACGTGGCTTTTTTTGTTTGATTGAGAGGGAACGTGGCTTTATGACAGTATCCATGTCTTCCATAAGCTTTAGTTGTTTCCTTCTCATATATTCCTGCTTAATAAATTCTCGCCGTGCTCGTTCATCCTCCTTCTTCTGACGTTCTTCTTCTGTTTTGCGTCTAAAAATTTACCAAAAAATTCAGCAGCAGAAACTTTCCAAATAGAGGATTTCAGCTAGTACAGTGAGGACAACACAAGCATCAGATTTTTGGAACTTCAATGTTCTCAAACACCAGTAAGAGACTTTCTAATTTTTTTACAATTTTCAGAGAGTTTAAACTTTTTAGGATATTGCTACCAATAAAACCAAATGAAGGTTTATCAGCTTCATTGCTGTAACTGAGTGAACATTGTGCATTTTGTGCAGAAAGGGCCCTGAGGGGTACAGGCTCCCTCAAAGCCATGCTCTGAGGAGCTGTGCCCAGGCCAGCACAGCTCCCAGCCTGAGCGAGCTACAGACTGATGCCACCTGCTGTCCTGCAGGGCCAGCTGGGCTCCTCTGCACATCTGATTCTAGCAGTAAATAACTTGGATATTAAGATGCAAAATTTTGACATGCAAGTTCCACTTCTAACTAAACCAGACATTTTTATGTTCACCATTCCTGATCATTACATGTAACTTTACCTTGTCTCTTCCTTCTTATGTTCTAGTTCTGCTTCCAGCTGCTGCTTTCGAAGCAAAGTCTCTCTTTCCCTTCTCAAACGCTTTTCCAACAATGCTGCTCGTTTCATTGCCATATCATTTTCTGCCTTTTGATCATCCTAGCAACCGTTTTTGAAAGAAAAGGACCAAAAATATTAAAATCTTTAAATTCAGCAGCTGATTTTGCCAAGTCATTAGACACTTAATTCTGTAGACTGAGTATCCTAACATACTCTTGCAGTATTTGAAGTTTATTTTTGAAGATTTTTCTTAAGACTCTTAAAAACTTCATAATGGAATTTTTCCTTCCTGAGTCAAACAAAATTCAACACTGATACGAGAAAACTTGCTAAGTGAGATATTTTAGTTTTGACTCAGATCCTACATAGCATAAACTTCTTTCAGCTTTGGAAAATTCTGCATGTATGAACATGAAGGTAATTATCACAAACCCCAATAACTATGCACCATATAAAAGTAACATCTGAGCAAGCCAGGTGTTTTGCTAGAACTGAGGAATGCTTCCAGACAAGCTAGATGCATCTAGATACATGACACAAAATTTTGGGGTATTCCAAGATGGAAATAAGTCTAGACCACTGTCTTACAATATGCATTATAGTAAAAAGCCTGTCTGAATACAGCTCTTTAATAAAAAGTCTCCAAGGAGTGCTCCCAAATACCAGCTTCAAAAGGGAGTCTCAGCAGACTATACTTTCTTAGCCAGTCAAAAGACAGAAAAAGGCTCTCCAGAGTGCAATTCAAAAATGTGAATAATTTTTAAAAATGCAGGCTGTTGTGTACTTCAAAAACTTTTATTTGGGGGTGAGGTGGGGAGGTGAAGGTGAGATGTGAGCACGTTTAATCAAGATCACCAAAACAGATGTTAAAAATGAATCTACATTCAGCATGCATCTTCCTCACCAAGACCTCCAAGCACCCTTCCATAACTATCAATGGAAAAGGATACACTGGCATGCTCAGAACCACAGTATGGTAGAATCTCACCACTCTTATGATGCCAAATTAATCAAGTCCAAAAGATAAACTTGCACATTTAGAGTTGCAGTACCATCTGCTTGAACTTTAATCATCAGTGACATTCACATCTCAATTAAAGATTCAAACAAAGCTTAACAGCCGACATATACATCCACTAGTTCTCTTACCTTAAAAAAGAATCCACAACACACTTTCTGGTCATCTTCAAACTGTTCTCTATCACTCTCACCTTCATACTTCTCAACAGATACCTCACTTTTTTCTGGTGGCTTCAAATCTGATAGGGAAACTTCAATTAAGTTAGCTGTTTTGGGAGCTGGAGGTGGTAAAATCGGTTGGTTTAGCTGATCTTCATTTGGGGTGAGGCAGACGGTTTCTGTGATAGGCTGAGATAATACTTCAGAAACATTAGATTCAATAGGCTTAATCTCCTTTTCCTCCAACTTCTGCTCACCCTGTTTTGGCAATTTTGGTCCTTCTTCTTTTGCTACCTCTTCTGTAGATTTGCCTTCTTTCAAAAGATTTCCCTTTAATTGAGGTTCGCTCACACGTTCACCATCATCTCCAAAGCAAACAAATGATCTAGTCTGAATGGGCACCTGACTGGGAGAAAACCTCCTCAAACGGGGAAGACTGTCCACAGACCGTGGGGCAGTCAAGGTACGGTTTAGAGGTGTTATTTTCAGTTCGTTTGGCCTAGGAGTCCTTTGCATTTTAATGTGAAAAGAGGCATTCTTCCTGTTGGAAGATTGTGGAGACTGATGCGTAGAACGAGGGGATTCCTGTGAGAAAGGTGCAACAGGAGCTGGAGTTCCCCCTTGCCTTGAAGAAGACTTAAAGTCCCGAATCTGCTTCTGAGGAGAAGGCTGAGGAGGAGAAATAACCCAAGCCTGTTGCTCTCTCATCTGCATCAACATCTCCTGCTGAAGGGATAGACGTTGCATTTCTTGTTGTAAAAAGTGTAGGGAAGAGTTTAGTTTTTCGATAGATTTTGTATATTCTAAGAGATCTCCGTCATTAAGATTGTCTTCTGAGGGGCTTGCTAAATTCCACTGCTTTTCAGCATCCCCAGAAGTAGCAGGAGATTTTAACCATTTGCTATGAGAATTTTCTGGGTTTTCTTTTATTAATTCTGAAATCTTACTAGTTTGGTCATCTGATTTTTGAGTTTCTTTTTCTTTCAACCGATTGCTGTCAGTGAATACCTTCTCATCTTCAGCTCCTGCTGCTTCCTCTCGGAGAGGTGATACCCCATCACCTTTCTTTTTCACAACATTAAGAAATGCTGTTCTTCCCATTTTCTGCCGCTGTTTTGTGAATGCAGCTTCAACTTTCTTCTTCTGTGCTTCGATGGCTCGCCTTTTTTCCTCTAGCTTCATCCTAAGCTGTACCATTTCAGAAGCCAGTAATTGTGTAGTGTCTCTTCCTTGAGGAACAGATGCTTCCTCGGGAATATGAGCCCAAGCAACCATATGAGGGATGTTCAGCTCAGAACCTTCTGGTGTGGTTTTCTGAGAACTGCTTCCACTGCTTTTACTATCTGTGTGATTCAACTTCCTGAATTTCTGCTCTGCAAAGCTGGTCATTTTAACCCCTGAGCTCGAAGAAGCACTGCTGCCTGCCTGTGATTTAGTACTTACTGAGCTGGGACAGGGACTTAATTGATCTCTGTGATTGCTAGCCCGCATGTCATAATCCTGGAGAAATTTAGATGGTTCTTCCATGTCAGAGTCCATGCTTACAGTATAATCTCTCAAAGAAGAATCCTCATCCATTGTCTCTGGGATATCTTCTGATGGGACATGTATTCCAGTATCTACTTCTGTGTTGTCAGTCACAGGACTCAGAGCACCTTTAGTGTCTGTGATTACATCTGGGGTAGTCTGATTTGGTTTAATGTTTGAATTCAAGATGCTCATTTCCCGATTGTGAAGAAAGAACCCATTTGTAATTTGGTCTGTTTGGAGAAGTCTGGGAGATTTTTCGGTGTCATGAATTATCTGCAAAGCCTCTTCAATGCTTGGCGTCTCAATCTGATTGCCAAAATCATCCAGAACTGCCCTGTTTTGCAGAGCTCCATTTGGAAACCTGTAGTGTCTGCTCTCATTGGCATTTCTTTGATTTGCATTAAGAGACTGATTGGCCTTTGTGTCTTTAAGAGGTGTCATGTCCTTTTCCTCTTCAATATCTTGATTCTCCTCTTCTCCATTCACTGGTTTGAAGGACAGATTTTTTCTAGAATGCTTTGGCATGCGGTTGATGTTTCCTGTAAGGCCTTCATTGCTCACAGATCTAGGAATTCCTCTGTTTGGAGTAGATACTGGAATGCTTTTTTCTTTGTCAAAAGGAATGTCAAATGAAACTCCATGTAATGATGACCTAATAGAGATCAGAATAAAGAAAGTAACTGAGCAACTCATGGTTATTAGTAAGAATAATGAAATATTTGTATTTGGTTTTAAAATTATTTTAAGCTGGTAGTATTAAAGGCACTGTTAATTTTACTGTATTTTGCCTAGCTTCAAATATAATTGTTGCAGTGGGGATACCGCAACACGCATATATCAAACCAGGAGTCCCGTGGAAAGGAAATATATATGGACAGACAGATTCTTGATAGCTGTTTCAGAGATGTTTATTTCTCCAGCCGCATGGCCGGAGCTCTGCCGAGGAACTGCTCCAGTCACGGGACCAAGGGTCCTTCTGCCCGCGCAGGGAACACAAACCAACCCATGGGAACGAGGCTGAGCAGGGGCAGGGAAACCCCGTGTCTGTGCCCTCAGGGCCCCTCTCCCAGGGCTACACGGCAGGGGAGGGACCCCAACATATAATAAACATGGATATATTTTTAGATTTTTTTAGATAGATAAATAGATATAAATATAATAGTGTTTTTAAAAGCACAATAGAATAGAATGTAACAACATTTTCTTCAGACTCAGAAAATGCTTTTTGCTACTTTGGAATAAATTCTAGGAATTTTAGGAGTATAGGAATTGCCATCATAGATCAGAAGCAAGGTGTGAAAAGACACAGTTTACGTGCCACTATAACTCTTACCATTTCAACTTTGGTTTATACCCTACAGATTAAAAGTTTATGGCTGGTCTAATTGAAAACCAATACATTCAGCCTGCTTGTTCTTAGCATCCCCAAAATAATACAAGCTTAAAAGCTACTGAGATCATTAGCCATGTTACTCTTACCACGTTTAGTTCACTGTGGTGAGTAAATCTGAACATATTCAATGCCAGCAATTCAAATATCTGAAGCATACCTCTTCCAATGTAAAGAATAAATTATTTCTTTCTGAAGATTGTTTCCTATTAACCAGTTTTTAATCCATGATACAGTTTTATCTTTCTTTTTCTACCTTTGCAAGTAGCTTACAAGAATTCTTATTACAGGACTCGGAAAATCCGAACTACAATGGAACATGTACTACTGCTGATAACCAAACCCCAATATTTTGTAACCAGCTTGTAAGACTTCTTACCTTTTTTCTTTGGGCCATGTCCCTACATGCCCATCTACATAAGACATTGATGTGGACCTTCTGATGACTCCTAAGTGAAATAAAAATAGGACCTAATGTAACTGCTGTGGAAAATTATTTTAACATCAGCTTCTGTTGCTTTAACAAATTAATCTGCTTCACTACTCAGAACACTGCAATGGCAAAAAAGTGTTTACATATTGAAAATACAACTAGAGCAACAAAGCCAATTTCATCCTAAATATATATTATACTCCTCATCCCTCATAGAATTTACTATTGTGCAAAATATTCTACAAATCCTACTAAAATGTACTGCAAATACTTGTTGTAAGCCATATTCCACATAATCAAAACAGAAGTCAAATTAAAAAAAACACACAAAATGTATTTGGTACAAACACAAACTTCCCACTTGCACATTTTATAAATTACCAAAGTCAATTATGTAAATTAATTAATTTTTCATGTAAAGGTCTCCCCCTATTTCTGCATAAGTAATGTTTGAATAAATATAAGCAAGACAGCAATTTACTCAGATGACAACACCTTGTCTCATTGCCTCTCCCACCCCTTTGTGAATTGTTACCTGGAGCAGATGAATAAGGCTGCTGGGGAGTATGCAGTTGGTGAGGTGGTGTGTAAGCTGGACTTTCCAATCTATAAAGCAACAGACATTAACTTAAAATTAATACATTGAAAGCCACATTACAAAAGGGCAACCAGTCATCATGTCCTGGGCCAAGACAATTTGTGATGGGAAAGAAAGTGACATGTAATTTTCTTCTGGAAATAGTAATTTATCAACTAAAAAGAGAACCTTGGCCTGGAACTAATGCAGGTAGGCCAAAAAGTCAAAAATATATTTCTCACACACGAACAGCTACAGAGCTGCTGCATTAGTTTTGTTAACATATTTGTCTCCTGATTTATTTAATGTAAATGTCTCTATTAGAAGGTTCCATTTTTTAGGTTTGATTTTAGTAAAAAGTCCAAACAAACATGAGCAAAATGAGTCAGCTCCTACTGGCCTCCAAACTAAGTGACTGCAGCCAATATCACATACTTCCCATGCATTTCTATTTGCAGTTGCTTAGTTTGAAACTTCTGCTTTTTGTCTGGACTGCAACATGCACTAGAAGTGGATAAAGAAGATTTTGTGATAGACATGACTTTATAAATAAAAAAATATATTCACTACTAAAGGAGTAATTATAGAGATTTCCTCTGTTTCTACTTACACAGACACTTTATTTGGTTTACAGAGAAGGTCTGTAATTGAGTAGCTGTGTTAATCCAGGATCAGATTAACATAATTCAGTGTTTTGATCAAGGTGCTTCTTCATGATCAGAACAAAGACACGTACATAAAGACACATGGATTTGTATGTAAAACACTTCTAGAGAAGCCAGACTTCAAAAACAAGCTGGATTAAATCCTTTCATGTTTTGAATTTTGTCCACTGAATTGGACACTCCCAAACTCACATTTTTCAGTCAGAATATTTGTTTAATTTATTATATTATATATACTGTATGGTGTAGAAATGTCTCTAAATAATATTTGCAAGAAGGATATTCCCAACAATTTAAGAAAAATACAATCTACAAAAGCATCTTTCATAAGTATATTAAATTGTTCAGTACAGGTTCCCATAAATTCCTCATTTTTTGTGTCAGTAACACTACACACTAGCTACATGATGTATCTGTTTTAAATGGCATTCAAGATTTCTGTGAGAATTTTAAAATCCTAATGTCTATAAGTTATCTTAAAAGAAAAGCATGCTTTCCAAATTTAATCCAGCAGCCTGTGAAAATTTGCTACCATGAAGAAAATCTATACACTTAATTTTCCTTGGGGAAAAGACTGATTCTGGCACCAAGACTGAGTTCCATGGCAACCTCAGACTTGTAACTGCTCACTGCCACAGTCCCACTCCCTCCTCTGTGCTGGATCTGGCTCTCCATCCGATCCTCTGAGTCATTTCAACAAGCTAAGGCGACAGAAGAACATTCACTTTTTCCGACTGGCTTCATTTTTTTTGTCTTCGTGTGCTGAAATGGCAATTCAAATGCTCAAGGGGGCAGGAATGCACAGTTGGGACAGGGAAGAAGGCCCAGGACCCCAGCATCCTGCAGCCAGGTCTGTTCTGCCAGGGAACCTGCAGCCTGTGTGTTGGATTCCAGCAATCTGAAATTACTTTTTGGGCCCTTCCTTTGTCCTGCAGTGATGTATCATCATGTTGGATGAAATACCTTGGTTTATGAGGAAAGATACAGCAAAAAGGCCTTGGGAACCCCTGCTTCAAAGGATATGTTCAAAACTACTGGGTCTTGTTCTCCTGGCTTATATGCTCAGTTTACACAAAAATAAAATCATTGTCTACAAGGGAAACACACTTTGGATACATACAGGGAAAGGATTTGGAATCCCAGCATTTAATGGTAGTAAGAAATATTACTCCCTTATTAAAGTCAGCATAGATTCCTAAATACTAAAAATGTACTTAGGAATCTTAAACCCAACCAAACCCTCACCGCCCTCTTCAAAAACCCCATCCAAAACCAACAGAAAAGGCTAAACAGGATTATCTGGGTTGGCAATCAACAATTTGCTAAATATTCAGTTAAAATGCTAATTTTATCCTTCTCCTCTGTGCCATTTTAGATAAAGTCAATAAACCAAAATAAAAGCCTCCAAATTATAAATATATTGTAATTGCTGTCTCTCATTCACTGTGTCCAGATCACATCACTGGAAGGCTTTCTTTACCTTGGCAAAAGAAAGATTAAAAAGAAAGCCTAATGTACAATTTATGTCCCTTATCATAGAAAGAATAGGTTGGAAAAGACCCTTAAGATCATGAAGTCCAGCCATTAACCCAGCACTGCCAAGGACACCATTAAACCATGTCACTAAGTGCCACATCTACATGTCTTAAATAATTCCAGGGATGGAGACCCCATCACTTCCCAGGCAGCCTGTTCCAATCCTTGACAACTTTTTTGGTGAACAAATTTTTGCTAATATCCAATCTAAACCTTTCTTAGTGCAAATGGAGACTGCTTCCTCTTCTCCTATCGCTTCCTCCTTGCGAGAGGAGACCAATCCCCACCTGTCTACAACCTCCTTTCAGGCAGTTGCGGAGAGCAATTAGATCTCCTTCAAGAAATTCATCAAATGTATGATCAGCTACAGAACACAAGGGAAACAGGATGTTTTTACATTGCTTCCAAACCTGTAAGAGTATAACTAAAAATAATGTTTCACATTGTCTTGGTTTTGGCTGGGACAGAGTGAATTTTCTTCCTGTAGCTGTGTTTTGGATTCAGTGTGAGAGCACTGTTGATAACACACTGGTGTTTCAGTTGTTTCTTCAGTGGTGCTTTCTCTAAGTCAAGAACTTCTCAGAGCCTTGTGCCAGCGAGGAAGTGCAGGAAGAGTTGTGGGGGAGCATGGCCAGGACAGCTGAGCTGAGCTGGCCACAGGGATGTTGCAAACCATGGCTGTTGTGCTCAGGATGAACTGGGGGAGTTGGCTGGGAGGGGCTGATTGCTGCTGGAGGGAGCAATTGTACTGTGCAGCCCTTGTTCTCCTGCGGTTTATTCCACTCTCTCCTTTTCATTGCAATTATTATTATTATCATCACATTTTATTTTGTTTCAATTATTAAACTGTTCTTATCTCATGAGGTTTACATTTTCTTTCCAATTCTCCTCCCCATCAGGAGGCAGTTGGGAGAAATTCATCATAGCCTAAATATTTATTTTTACATATTTGACTTTCATGGTACCATAGCAACATAACCAAATCAAACTAAACCCATCACTCAGTTATGTTATCTTAGTTTACTTTCATTATAACTTTTGGAAAATTTGCTGTGAATTCCAGAAAAATAGCTCCTTCAGAGTACACCTGGTCAGCAGCTCCACTCGAAACTGAAGAGAACAAGGCTGTGTGACACTTCTTTGCTGAATGCTGAGGGTTGTTTTGGAAACTGGTAAGAGAACAGCATGCTGTCCAAGTGTACAAACATGAACATGCAGCAGGGAGGGAGGGCTGAACTATGGGATATTGCACAAAATTCCACAGATTGTATCTGGTAACTCAATAATTGAGCTTTGAAAAAGGCAAAAAAACTAAATTCAAAAATCTGTTTGATTTTGAACAGAAAGGAGGAGATTGTGAAACAGTTCTAGTGATTCCCTGGCATTACCTGGCTACAAAGTCAGAACCAGATGGACCATCCATATAATTTCTTCTGTTAGCATTCAAGCTGTGAGCAGATGCTGCATCTTTTGCAGGTTCAGCTGCCAGGAAGAACAAAGTTCAAGTTATTATAGTTTAGTATTCAGTTAAATTACATAGTAGAAAAGCTGTCCAAAATACTCTTAAATAATGATTTTCAAAGATTTAAAGAATTTTCATTGATTCCTTTATATAGATTAAAACTCTCACTTCCTTTCATCTTTACATCCTCTGAAGCTCCCATATTGGCACTAATTAAAGAAATGAAGACTGACAAAATAGGCTGGAAAGAGCAAGGGAAGAACCAATACAGACAAATAAAGTTAAAAAGAGCCACAAAATTAAAAGGAAACAAACAGTTTTAGCGACAGTTGTTCTTCTGGAAGAAATGCTTCTGATAGAAGTTTTTCTCCCCAAACCCTGTGACTGACTATAAAATAGGTTATTTGTCACACCCTAAAACAGTTATCACTATTTAGAGGTTTGTGTCAGATTTGTATGTGCTATAAAGCATATAAATGAAAAAAAGGTGTAAGAGCCACCCAATGAAAAACTCTTCCTAGTGCATGGAAAGCCAATCACAGCATTGCTGTAGGAACATTTCAGTTACCTTTGTTGTCATTAACAGATCACAAGATCTATCTGAGAGGTGGATTTTTGAATTTGAGAATTTGCTGATGGAAGATGGTGCCTTTGCACCAGGTACAAAATGCAATTTGACAATTAGCTCTCTATTCACTTTCCCCAGATTTATGATTCTTTCTCTTGGTATCTTCTCAGCAACACAAGTACTTCAGGCTAAATTCTGTTCTTGGTTTCTTATTATGTTTGTAATACTTGCATGGGCATAAATGGATTCTAGACTTGTTGAGGTCAGGAAAATTTGCAAGTGATTATACCACAACAATTTAAATGAGTTTTTGGTAACAGACAAAAAAATCTGATTATGTTTTATGAGATGAGATGAAGATTTACAATGAAGAAAGAGTACTCCTCTCCTTCCTTCTTTAAGGGAGTTGTACACTGCCAAATCCTGTTAACTAAAATATTCACTGTATCTGTGAACACAATGGCAATTTGTACACATACATATCAAAACATGCATATTAAGGCCAATCCATAACATAATTACCTTGGGGATGCACAACAACACGGGGTTGTACAAATGATGGCTTCACCACTTCAAACCACCAGAACAATTCTGCCATGAACACCATGTAATTGCTCTACATGGAAAAAAAAAAAAAGATGAAGAGAAATTGATGTTAAAACACAAGCCTGCAAATAAACAGATTAAGCAGCATTTGGGAGATGCCTCTGTGTTTCAGCCAGTTTACAATCTCCACTTTTTTTCCAATCTCCACTGTTTTTTTAGAAATAAAGACCAGTACAACTGATCTGTAGCACCAATACATAACTCGACCAGATTGCAACCGATTGGGTTGAAACGTTTCGTAACTAGCATATGCTCAAGCCTGATGTCCTGCAGGGAGGGCAGAGAGGAGCAGGATGGGTGGAAAAAGATGCCTGCCAAAGATCAGCCATTTCCATTAAAAAATAGCAGTGAAAAGTCCATTGCAAGGCTAGGCAATGCTTTTTTCAGGGATTTTTAATGTGAAAAAGTATGGTAGCCCTTTGTTTTAGTGCAGGAAGTTGGAATCTGATTTTAGCTTTTGTGTTAAGTACGTGGCTTTGGTCACACTTTTGAAGATGTACCCAAATTTACAAGTCTTCAATGCAAAACAAAAACCAGCAGCAGAGTTTCTTGACTGCAGGTTAGAACAAGATTTAGCTCCAAAGGTTTATGCACACTTAATACACTGCTGATACACCTCCCTACTGTACGTTCCCATCACACAGCTATGAAAGACACGGTGTGGGAGCCACCAGATTTAACACGAGGGGAAAAGCAAATGAAAAGGAAAAGACAGCTGGTGACAAACTGCATCAAAACAACAACAAAAATCAATAGAGGAAAACCAGGCAGGAGCAGCTGCTTCTGCTGCAAGAGCACATGAGGAGTGCAAGAAGTCCAGAAGGTTGTTGACTGTGGAGGCTGAAGAGTTCAGAGGCCAAAGCTTCTACAGCTTCAGTGCTACTTCATATCTAGAAATATCAACTGAATGAGATCAGCAAATATCCAGGTTTGAGCTGGCTCAAGCAGGTGCACAGACCTGTGCCACCAGTCTTACAAAGTCTGAAGATGTAAACAGTGCTTATACATTAAAATGGGAAACCATAATTAAACAGCTCTTTGAAAGAGTTTCTTTCAAAAATTCTAAACAAAATGTCATTCTATTTCAAAAACAAACAACAGGCATTAAGGATAAGAACATCATTTTAAAATAAACAAAAAATTTGCTAAAAAATCTTTGATAATAAATGAGATAATCTCAATTCTGCATCAGTATATTTGAAAATATAATTTTGAGTATCCGTTTGACACTTCTGCTTCAGATTTATTTTTCCTGAAGATTTCTAACACAGATAATCCTTTACTTCGGCAAGGGGGTACTCAGACCAAACAGTACTCCTACACTTTACTATATGGTGAAGGGATCAGGCAGATGTTGCCATAGTTATTACACAGAAGTTATAAATAGAATAGGAAAAACCCCGTCGTTGCTTATTCAGCTCGACAGAACTGAATGAGGAAAAGTACATAGCAGAATCTTTTCCATTCAAAGTGAATGTCAAGCATAGCATTTGGGTATCACACACGGATTTCATTAGGAAGCTTAGACCAAGAAAAAATCAGATGTACTTCTCAGACAAAGTATGATTTTTAATACTACAATTTCAGAATATTATAATTTCTCCCCTAATATTTCTCCCTCCCCTTGCCTCTCCTTAAACTTTTACATTTTTAACTTGATTTTTTAGTACAAAAAAAAATTATGAAATATTCTAATCATAGCTTTGTCCCCATCTGAAATAATATTGCATTTAGATACTCCAATTTCTTATGTTTCTGTTGAAATGCTGCATTTCAACAAAATATAGACACACAATAGTGTGACTATTTTATAAAGGACAGATATTCTATGCAGAATATCTTCTACACAGCCCTGAGCTGCTGCAAGACAGTTTGTCTTTCTAAAGTCACCAAAGCAGTATTTACTGAACTAAAAATGAAAGTGCTGCACAGCCCACTGAGAACAGAGGCTACTTCGGATGTCTGGTGGTGAGCCATCATGATGGAAATCACATTTTCTCACAAGTTATTTTTAGTCAGAAAGGGACATTAAGAATTATCAAAGAGAAAGACTGATGATCAGTAACAAAGTTTTTTGGAAAAATTAGCAGTGGGTCTGTAGTACTGTTGCTATCCAGGACTCAGAAGAATTTAGATATTATTTCCACAGATTTTGCCTTGATTATGGAGACAGAAATTCTAACAGCTTGCCATATGATTATCACATGCACTTACACACAATATTCAGAAGCATAACAGTATTTTAACAGTAATAAAAGCTGAGGAAGCTCTGAGCAGCCCAGGCTGGCTCAAGCCCCCTGAACAGCAGATGGCAGACTTGCAGCTTCAGAGATCCTGTTATTTGCTAAACATTCTCATTTCCTTTCAAATACTTCAAATATATTATACCCTCCTAATACCTATAGCTTTTAGATCTGCATATTTATAGAATAACCGTAAGATCATATACACAAATGATACATGTAATTCGTCATCAGGCTTGCATCCACTAAAATTGGGTGTGAAAGCAGCCATGGAGGTTTTTAGAAATTTTTTCAAAATGAACATAAAATGCACTGTAAAATTTTTAACATTATACACATTAAAATCTCTGTCCAGTGGGCCAGGAAAGGTCACCTCTGGTGCAAATCCACAGCTTTTTTGTTATACAAGTGCCAACAGAAATGCTTCAAGATTGCAGAAAACTGGAGTGTCCCAAACTGTCTCGAGAAGGCCGAACTACAGTTCTGTGTATGATCCAAGCACTACCAGTTTGTCCTTTGTCCTGCCACAGGCTAATAAATGCCACAATAACTCAGTTTGAAAATCCACTGTCTTGCTTCAGACCAGAACAGAGAGGAAAGAGCAGCTGATTAGCATCAGTGAAAGCAAACCACGCTGCTTCCCTTTAAATAATGAGTCAGGAACATTTGGTCCCTCTCAGGGAGAAACTGTCTCAAAAAACTGTTCCCTGGTTGAAGCTTACTTTTAATTCCTGATCCTGAATCCTTTTAACCCAGCCAGATGGGAATCGAATGGCTGAACGGACTCCCACCATACATAGTAACAGCCTCACCAAGCACAGCCAGCTGCTCTCCCAGGTCCTTAAGGGGCTCACTCCAGTTGCCAGTTCAGGCTTAGGTGAGCAGCCTGGCTGGCAGTGGGTTTTGCACTGACACTGAAGGGAAAGCTGTGCAACACGTGTGGACATTGTGCAGCCCTGAATTTCTAGGATTTATCTATGCAATGTATTTGCACATTTTTTTTTCTCATCTCTGGTGCTGATTACAGCCTCTGCTTATGCTGTTTACAAACTCACCATCAGTATTACATCAGAAAGTACAAGTACTCAAAACTGCTCAAGTGCAACAAATACTTTTTTATATAAATCAACCCTTTAGATATCATATATTCTTGTTCAATTCAGCAGTGGAAAGAAAAAACAGAACTTCTGGATCTGAATCAAAGAAAATTTGACAGAGCAAATGTTTTTTCTGGTTAGTAATCAAGTGCAAAAATAAGATACCTATTCCATGTGCTTAGTTGTGATTCTGCACAGTTTAGAGTCTGGCCCACATCTAGGTCAGAGGAATGCCCCTTCAGTCAAGACACAGCAATCATCTCCCAGATTTGCGTCATTTCACATTATGAAAGCTTTCATTCTGTAATAAATATGCCCTCTGCATGAGCTTGGGTGAGCAGACTCTACAGATATCAGCACACAGCAGCCAAAGAAAAGCAGCATTTGTGCTGAGGAGCAGCACACAACACCCCCCCAAGAACCAAGAGGCTGCAGAGCTCCATGGCCCTGCTGAATGCCCAGGAACCCACGGGCTGAGAGCAGCAGGACTCAGCCAGATCCTTACAGGACCAGCAGCACGTTTGTGTCAACCACAGGCTGTACAACCCTGGCTGCGCCCACAGGGGCAGTAGTTATTATATGCAGACAAAGATTATATGTATATACACACCCCAAGAGACAAATGAACCCCTTGAGTAACTTTCTGGACACCTTCCCCAAAGCCACTGGTGGGCCAGTATGAGGCCCTGCTTCTGGGAGACCACAGGGCCAGGCCCCAACCCAGTAAAAATCACTGTGTGTGAATGTGTGTGAACTCTGTAAGCAAATGAGTGCTGTGTGTGAATAGTTCTCTCTTAGTAATAACTGAGTCATGCTACTAATAATGGAAGTGGAATTAATAAAAATTGCTCTAATATTGTTATCTGAGTCTCACCCTCAATCCTCTATCAGTGAAGAGAGAATGTACAACATGTGTACATTAAATGAATAGTACAAGTTTAGGATCACTATATAAGAAAACAAAACACAAACCCACACATTTTTAAAGGCTCAGGTAAAGGAACACTTACAAAAGACAATAATTAACTGCCTGTCAATTGATGCAATGGCAAGTTCCCACATAAGCTCTCAAATCATGGCAAACACCAAATGATTCAAGCTGTCAGTCAGCTCCCTCTTTGACAGTTAACCTCCTAAATGACTTGCTCTTAGATTTGAAGCCTATAGCCCTACTAGAATAAAGTGGCAGAGACTGATCTAAAATTATCAAGAATATAATAAATTACAACCAAAGATGTGGTTTTTAACTCCTTTAGAAATAATTTCAACATCTATCTCATGCGACAAATGGAACATGTAAGATGCTTTTATTTTAATTCCTTCTATTCAGGGACCATACCACAACCTTTTAGGAATTATGCATTCCCTTAGATAACCAAAGCACAAATACTACATACCTCCTATTACATCACAGTGCTAATCAACTGTTGGGACAAAGCAGCAAATAAGTCTTTACAGTTCTGCAGGGTGGTTCATACTTCTTGTGATGGCACTTTATGCAAGGTTTTTTATTTCTACAAACTTGTTCTTAGAAAAGGCAAAACAAGTGCATGTCAAGACACAATAAAACAGTTCTTTCAGTTCTGTGTACTTTCCCAGATACAGGTGAAGAACAAGATACTTAAAAAATAAATCCTGTCTGAGGATGAAACTGCTTACAGGAGAAGGGCAAAAAAGCAATCTGCACAACTAAAGAGAAATCCAAGATTTTCTATTATTTCCTCTTGTTAAATATGCAGGGAGGATTCAGAAAACATTGTGATTATTTTTATGTAATCACTCTCTACTTGTGTTTGTCTGTCTCAAAGGAAAACAACCAGGAACCAGTATGGTCCCTTGTTGGTGCCTCAAGCATCCATGGAATGTATTCAAATATTTCTTTTCTTTAATATCAGTAGCCCTGCCTTAGTAAACATCTTATGAAGAACTTCACAAATGTATTTTTCTTAGAGGAGAAGAAATAAGGAGCAATAAGGAGCAACAAAACTTACTTTATGCTTCCTTTGATTATGACACATTATAGCTGTCTAAAAATCCAGACAAAGCTTATTTTTCCTCTGTGCTAAAACAGAACTAAGCCAACAGTTTCATCTGCTGTAAAATCTGACAGCCTCTACCAAAGACTTAGGATGCCTAAGTGAAGTCACTGTGTTTCTGTGCATTTTGATGACAAACCAAAAGCAGGCAGTCACCTTGGTCAATTTCGGCATCATACCCTATCTCTAACCTACCTTGATTTAATGTAACACGACAGTGCAGGGTGCCCTGTGAAGAATGTAAGGTAGGTACTTTGTGCTTGATCACTTTAATACCTACTGTAATTTCTAGGACCACACAAGGCACAGCACTGTAATTCCAAAAATTCTGCTAGGATCTTTTTATTGAGGCTTTTCCAGTAAGATATCAGCAGTTGGTATTTTTTACTTTTTCTGTCACCACTATGTATGTAAGAAATTTTTAAGCTAAAAGCACAGTGAACCACTCTGAAAACAGACAGGAATTTCTTCCGATTAACAAACTTCCATAAATCCTAAAACTTCATACTATGTAAATTTTGTAGGCTGAGATACAAGTAGCTTCCACAAACCAGTGTAATTCAATGTGCAATATTTAAAATATCCATTTACAATACAAGTTTTTTTAAAGTGACAATTAAATTCTTTGGAGAATAAACACATTTATTAAAACTTACTCTAATCAGATGCACTGGAAAACTAAGGAGGAGCTCCTTTAACAATGAATTTATTTTTATAGCAGATTAATTCTTAACACTGGAAAAAGCGAGTTTGCAGCACTAGCCAAAGTTTCCATGCCAAGGTTTAGAAGAAAAACTTGGCAGCCTTGCTTTGTAGCACTTACATCTAAATAAGCATCCACACCACAGCAACTTGTAAAAACATGATCACAAAAGGGTTTTCTCAGATCTAGAAATACACTCTTTGAAAGAACTCTAAATCCTACCTAGAAACAGTGTTCAGAAACAGCAAAATCACTGAGTCTGCAGCACTTTAAAAGTGTGAAGTCTGATGCATTGGGATAGTAACAAAATATTTACTAAAGTTATTTTTTTAAAATTGAAGCTTCCTAGTGCACACTGGCTTGAGAAATAATTCAAGCCATTACTATAAAAATGGTATGAGTAATTGCCATGGATCAAAACAAGAATAATCAATTGCATTTATTCCATGGATCTGTAAGCAGAGAGAAACAATCAAAATGCAGTGAAGGAGTCCTACTCGAGATCACTGACTGTGGCTGTAGAACTATGAAGTACAGCCAAGGCAGACTGCAATGCAGCAGACTTCACAAGTATGTAGGTAGATTACTGCATGTGAAATTTAAGAGCACCAAAAGTTGACTGAAAGCAGCCACTACGCAACTTTGCATACACAAAATAAACCAGCAACAGCTAAGTAGTCTAGACTTAGGTCCTACTGCCCTTACTCACCCTGGCAGCTCATTACTTATTTGAAAAGGATTGGGTTCAGCCCTACAGGAGACAACAAAGCTGTATTCAAGCTCTGGCCTCTGTGACTCTGCTTGTGAGATTGCTAGAAAATCATAAAAGCAGTGAAATGACCCAGATATTTAGAAACCAATTACATCCCATCTGCAATGGATATGCTGACTTCAGAAAAATAACATTTCATTCCCCAAAGGCAAGCCAACAAGAATCTTAAGCAAATGAAGTGTGTTTTATATAGAAGAAAGTCTTGGTGAAACATAATAATGAAAAATTAAAATTACAATTAGCCAAGAAATCCTTCAGTTGCTCCTTCTCTTTGTGCACAGGCTTAAAGAATTACAGAGTAATGCTTTATTTTCCTCTTTCTAAAAGAGCAAAATCTTAGACTGATTGAAAACACTTAATTGCTTACTCAAACTGTATTTGCTGGGATTGTGTTACTGCTTGTATTTGGGGCATCAGGCCATTGGATTTTCCAATGAAATTAACTCAGAAATTTACACTTTTACAAAAGTGAAAGAGCTTTAAGATTAAAACCCATGAAATTATTGTGTACACAGAAAAAAGTAAGAACAGTGAGTAATAATTCCATAAACGAGTCTTCAGTATTTCCTCCTTTTGTTAAGGCTTTGATACATTTAAATTAATGCAGATCACTATTATATTTTAACAGAAATATTGCAGATTACAGACTTTATTGATTAATTATTAAGAGGATAAAGTGGGAAATAGTTTTGCACAAAATCAAATTTTTACAAATCCTTACACAAGCACTTTTTAAAAAATACTTTGAAATTCCTAGGAAAACATAATGGCCAAAAGAAGGTAGCTTTTCATTCTGCAGAAATTTGTGTGTTGCATGCTACATCACAAGAGAAGCCCTACAGCAGCAGGCCAAATAAAAAAACACTAAACATATCATTAGCAAAATAGTCCGGTGGACATTGCTTGCATTTTTATGTGTTATATTTTTACCTTTATTGAAGAAGCTGCATAGAGCATATCCTCAAGACTGAAATGGCAACACTGGTTGAGGTATTCCTGACAAAATTCTTGAATCAGTTGTAGATTATACAGGCTGTCAGCCAAAGACATGGTCTCTTTCAAACAAATATCTAAAAAAGAAGAAAAGAAGTAAAGGTTAGATACAATGACAGATTTGCAAAAAAGTGCTTTTTGGCTTTTATGGATTCAGGAGCATTTACTGGATAAATTCAGACAATTTCTGTCCCCCCTCCCCACCAGAGACTTTTATTTTTCTATTTCAGAAATGAAAGCAATTATTAAGCTACATTTTATTTTTGCATTTCTAAGTATTTAGATATTTTTGTAAAAATTAATTTTGTTTTTCACTATTGACAAGTTAATTTGTTTCTGTTTTGCCTTTTGTGAAAATTTAAGTTATTCTCTCACCCCAACTATTTCCATGTCATAAAAAATACATTTAATCACTAATACAATATTTTTTGCAATTAGATTTTCTACAGAGCAATGGCAGTAAGAAATAAACACATTTTCACATACATTTCCTTGTACATACATAAAGAACTTAGACAAAGTTCTTTGTCTTTACACAGGGACCCAAGAGCACATTTCAGCGTCCTCAGGCCTGAATCTTCATAAAAAACCAGACTGTTCTTGTGTATTTGTGTTTGTGGATTGAGATGTTTGAGATGAGATTTTCCAACGAGCTGAAGCCTGTTATATGAATAATCACTCTCTGTTTGAAAGTGCTATTTAAAGACAAAGAACTGGTGACTGTGAACAGATTTTGGTAGTTATACAGAATTCTCTGATTACTATTTAAGCCCAGATAGTCTCCCAGATAGCCTCTTCTCTCTTTATTACTTCTTCTTGGAATATTAAGTAGCAATAATAACTCCTGTGAAAAAAGACAGTCTTCTTAAAAATAAGGACTGAAGAATTAAATATACTTCCAGAGCATGCATCAAATTTTATTCCTAAACCAACAGTGTAAGACAGAACTTCACATAAGTTTTGAATTGTTAAGGGTAAAAGGTCTCCTCACAAAAGGAATCTGCTTTGATCCTAGCAGGATAAGGATTCCCATACTGAAGAAAATCAAAGTCTGTCATTCCAACCCCACAGATGATGATCAATAGGAAAAAATACTTGACTAAACTGACTGAAATGAGATTAAATTCAGAAATGCAAAATGTGAAGTCATACATTTGAATCTAATAAAATTCTAATGTGATTCATTGACTGAAAGTGATATAGAGCAGGGAGTTATCATGTATTAGCCAGTGTAAACATACGTGCCTTTGGCATCACGCAGCTATGGGAAAAACAAACATGACGCTAAAACCTATCAGAAAATTTATTTCCAGCAGTGACAGAGGAGCACTGTACAAGGCAGGAATGGGATGTCAGTCTGGATTTCTCTGTACAATTGCAACCATCCATATTCAAGAAAGATAAATCCAAACTGGACTAGTTGCAGAAGACAACTATTGAGGATAACAATGAGAACGGAAGTTCACTTCAGCAGGGGAGACTGAAAAGGCTTGGCTTGTAGCCTGGGCTAAAACAAGAGGAAGAAAACCTATCAAAAATGTAGACATCAGATTAGAAGCTACTCAAACTAAAGGATACTGCTGCAAGAACAACAAAGCCACATAAGACAGGCTACAGGCACACAGGTAAAAACCAAGAATGAGATTTAAAATCATGTAAAAAAATTGAACTATATGACAGTGGGTAAGAGGAGTACAGATTTTCAAGAGCTTGACAGTTTTAAGATAGAACAAGATAAATTCATGAAAGGGGTTATATAATTTTGTACAATAGCCAACTTCTTGACTCGCTGGGAGTCCTTTCTAGTCCTGCATTCCTTCAAGGAAACCTAGATTTGAAAGTTAAATGAAGAGTTAATGAGAAGTACTGATCTATTTCAGACTACAGAGAACTCTAAAATACTTCTCTCTTTTTTGTTAATGCATTTTTAAGCATTTTTGCATATGTACTTTTATTACCTGCCTTCTTCAATTTCAATACAGAACCAAATCTCAGTAAAATTCAACGTGCATCAAAAATTATATTACCTAAATACAGGGCAGATGAGCAAAATCTTATTAAAGTGTTTCCAGTTGCTTTGGAGTACCTTTGAATTTACTTCTGAGACAATGACATGCACATTTGTATCTTCAGGGAAGACGATGTCAGGACACCTAATAAGAATATTAAAACTAAAGTTCCAAAGATGACATGTGCCTTGCCCTGTTTCAAGTCAGATGCTGGAGGAATGTATTGGTCACGCAAGGTATACAGGACCTTTCAAACTGTCTGTGTTCCCAGCCGTGCTGGAACAGGACAGAGGGACCAGGTGTTACCCCAGTCAATACCACCCAAGTTTTAACTCTTCCCCGATCACATATAATAGTGTACATCTGGCTGCAATGTTGATGTAAATTGGAAGTTCTATTTATCAATTTTCACAAGCTGCAGAAGAAAGGTGAATGAATCCATCTTAGTGCCTTTCATCTTTGTCTACTGTGCTGGAAGCTCCCTACAAAGTGGTTGTGTATATGAATTCCAGATTTCAGTCTTTAGCAAGCTCTAAACCTTTTTTCATGTTCCTGGATTTCTCAGGATGTTTCTGTATAAGTGTTCCCACGACATCAAAGGTATCATAGAAAGAACACAGGCAGAAAATGATGGGTGTTAGCTGCCAAGACATTTTACAGCTCTTAGTTGCCAAGAGGAAGGTGCAACTTTACCCAGGCTGCTGAGCAAAAGAATGAGATGAAGCTGCTCATCGTCATAGACAATTGCTATTATAGAACAGCATGACGCCAATACATTCTACACTATACATTTCTGGTTACTCTATAAATGATATGGGCAGGTGTCAGGTGAACCAAAAGCCCAGAATACAGAGCAACTATTTGTCATGCAGTGCAGCTATGCAGAGCCTAACTCCAAACTCTTCCAAGCTCTACTTCTGTAACTGCTCAGATTCACAAAAAGCACTTAGGCAGCTTCAAGAATAAGAGTTTTGCAGGTAGTTTCAAGTATGTTTATTTTAGTGTAACAACATAAAAGCAAGCACACCAGGGAAGGACATCTTGGCTCCTTTTATTTAAATGTAAAAAAGAAATAGGCACAAAGTTTATATTAAACCCACCACATTCAAATTATGCCTGCTGTATATTGCTTTTGAGCACCTTTCTGCACAAACACAGACACTGAAACTTTTATGGCCATGTTAAGCCAAGGGACACCAGACATACCCTCCAGTTTAATGACATCTGGACAGTAGAAGTGGATCAGGGCTGCTAGGGCACAACCATCGGTACCATCCTTGAGCAGATTCTCCACCAATGGAATGCAGGGCAGCTGCTTAAGCAATGTTTGCTCCTTCCGGTAACGAGCCTACAATTTGAAATGGAGAAATTTAGACAAACAAAGGCTCTGAAGCATATGAAGAAACACATTCATACTGTAGGTTTTATACTGTTAGTGAAAAAGCAGTATTCAAGAAACAGCTGAATATTCTCAGTATTATATTTCTTAGAACTACTCATGCTATGGTACATTTTGAATGGGATAAATAATATCTAAAAGGAAACGAACAATGCTAATACTGAGCTTTTCCTTCAAAATTTCCAAGTTTTGATGATCTCTGTATAGCACGCTGAATTAAATAACATTATATACCTTAACTAAAGTTTAAGTCATTATTATACAATTAAAAATGGTCTGTGTGCAAACACAGTGAGACAAATCCTTAGCTAGTGCAACTTCAATTTACTGGCGAGTCACATGACTCTGAAGTCAACACACCTAAGTATCTTGCCCAAAATCTCATTCATAGAACTGACTTAATGACAAATTCAGAAACAAGGAAATGTGCATTTGATCAAATCCATTTTTATTACTAGCATGTGCCACTATAAGCACTCATAAACATAGAGAAATATTAATGGTCAAGTGTTATGACCATGTAGTGACCCAGTTATAAATGGAAATATTTTGAAAATCAAGTCAGCATATAAAGAGATCATTAGTTTAGAATATCGAGATAGCATTTATCTGCAGTGAATATATTTTTTAAGTTTGGGGTTTTTTTCTGTGATAGGAGAGGAGGGCTTACTGAAAAAACGGATTTAACATCATTCCTAGTTTTTTCCCACCTCTTCCTGGAAAAACAAATGGAGGTGGAAGAAAGTGGTATAGATTTTAATTTGTTAGTATTATGTACTAAGACATTTTTAAAAGAGTAGCAAAGGGTTACTTCTCTATTCGTACCACAGAACTACTTACAAGCAGTAGAGCGTTTCTGAGTTAATCTTACACTATTTAAATCCATCTATACAAACACTGAACTGCAAGTCTCCCTGTAGGGGCTCTGAGAAGTCTTTGTGGAAGTCACTTTTCCCAGCAAGGCTAAAACTGACTGTTCCTACCTCCTCCTCTCCATCTTTTGGCTGTGCCAGAGCAATTGCTGATGGGACTGTATGGCAAAACCATTGGCCCAGCTACAGCAACTCCTTTGTTTCTGCAGTGAATGAGCACATGAGCAGGGATGGAGGTTTTATGGGTGGAGTAGGAATTGTTTAAGCCATCTTTGCACACAAAAAAGTCTGTGGAACCACAGACTAACCCTGAGGGCTGTACTTACTGTCACTGGATTTCTGTCAGGATGATGTGGGGTTATCTCAGTGAATGTCAGCGTCCCCTAACTGGCCTAAGAAGTAAAAGCCTAATCTGGCAACAGCAGCCACATCAGTTCTAGAAAAATAAAGAGCTTGTACATGGCCCAGAGAACTTATACCTCAACCAATTAATATTTTAACAAACTCTCTGAGAGTTAGTTGTTACTTCATGCTTTCAGTGTAGTGGTATTTGTGTGCCAAATATGCTGTATAAAAATGAAAATCCCATTTTTGTGTGCTAGAGGAAACATTAACACCAAACAAAAATCGTGTTCTGTTATGCATTATTAATACTCTTTTCTCCATGTTCTTAATATTCCCTAGTATCTCTAATGAAATAGGCCAATTATACTTGCAGTGAAAGTTTATTCTTTCTAACTCTACAGCAATCCAGTGACCCACTATGATGAAAATTCCCTATGTTTCAAATTCCATGTTATTATGTCCATGCATGTACTCCTCAAAATGACTAAAAGTAAGTCTATGAAATATCACAATTTAATTATAATTAAGCATGAGTTATGGTAAGGATATAGGATAGGGACGGACAGAGCATCATGGCCCAACAAGCTCTGTTTAACTTACATATTCTTTTGAATAGCATCTTTTAATGGAGTATTCAAAATTATTTGAAATTGACAATACAGTGGTGTTGCACAGTAAATCCTGTGGAAAAAGTACTTTGATGATGCCTTCACTGGCCTTATGAACAGTGCCCACCCATGTTAGAAACTGTGTAATATCTTTGAAGTGGACATAGAGGATTTAATTAATCGTAGAGAATGCCAAGCACACTACTTCAGGAAAAATAAACTCATATAACCTGATCTGCCAGGTTCATTAGAGTATAGCAGGCATCATGTTTCAATTTGGTTGAAAAGATAAAAGAAATTATACTTAAAAAATGAAAAATACTGGTAATTGCACTGCATTTTAAATCAACTTCCATTTGAAGAAAATCTTCTCATCAGCTGCAGTGTTTGCTACTAAATATATATCCAACAATGCAAAAGACGAACTTCTACGTTTATTATAAAGCTCTAGAGCTAATCGAAACATAAATGCTAATACAGGCATCTTGTTTCTGAGATCCTAAACCATCTCGATTTAGCTTCTTTGAGCTTATTCCACTTAAACTAGTCTAGGTATAGTCGAGACACTTGCCTACAAACAAGGTTGGCTAAAGATGAACCAACAGCACACCAGCTACTCTGTCATAAGTGCTTGTGTGTATTCAGAGTTAATCATTAATAATGAATGCTCTTACACATTTACCATACAGTAGATAACATGTTATAAATATACTTATCAGAGTTTTTAGCTGCCTGTATGCTCAGGAATATCTGCCACTATGAAACGTGCTCTATTCTAAAGGGAAGAGACAAGACTGTCTGAAGTAATAGAGCAGCCTGAGTATTATCAGTAGCACTCGGGGTTTAACTGCATCTCTACTGAACTAACAACACAAAGTAACATAAATACCACTAGTTCAAGTTGTTTATGGATAAATGACAGGCAACCTGGAGTTAGCTTCTCAACAGATTGAGTATTTTATAGTTGAATATCATTTTTATGCAAAGGAAGAGAATCACTACTAAACTAACACCCTAGACTAAAACAGAACACAAACATTCTGAAACTGTTTTGAAGTAGCCTTATTTTGTCAAAATAAGACAAAAAATTTGTGATATCGTGGTCTATCTTAATTTGTTTTTTACATTATTCCCTCCAATTAGTTACACTACCTTAATTCCAAAACAAAATTAAATGGCTATACTGTGAAGAGCAGAGTATCTGTGTGTGTCACAACTGTAATAAATACTTTAATAGAGCAATTGCCCATAGACTGTCAGGAATCTGAACACTGCTTAGGCTGCTGGAGACAGTACTTTTAAATTGGTTTTCCAGACACAGAGTAATTTTTTTTGTTGCCTACATGCAACTGCCTTGTTATTTTCAATTTCTTTTGCAGTGTAAGAGCAATCTTTTATTCGTTATGACAACAAATATCTGAGGGACTGTTAGATCAATTATTTGGTAATCTTTAGAGCAATGACAGATGGGAATTAGTTCTTTGGAATTTATATCAGAAGTATGTAATTCTGCATATACCTAAACAGCTGTTCTCAGCCAAACCTGTTACCAAATAAACAATCTGAATGCACATCAAGTGTGAATTCCACATGATAGACGAAAGTAATGACAACCCCAAGGTGACACAGCGCAGAGAAAAAAACGTTATTATTATTGCAGACATGGAAAGTTATTTTTTTATTACTTTTAGTGAAATTATAATCTCAGTAAAAGTAGGCTGCTTTGGGTCATTTTGTGTGGGGAGAGATTAACAGCAATGTTAAATCAGCTGAAAAAATGGGGAATTCTAGATGAATGGTGCAATGATTGCATATGGTTAAAATAAATATGATTTCAGATTCCATGTAGCATCAACAATTAAAAACTACTTCTGCAAGTCTCTTTTTAAAAGTGAATTGGTATCAAATAACATGTGCTTACTGAAAGCTTATGAAAAAGTAGTTTGCGAATACCCTGATCATTTGACCTGAGTTAATAGCAGGTAGCACTGCCTTGTACAAAGCCACTGACTGCTTGAAAAGTAATTCCTTATCCAGCATCATATCTCACATTTCTTTTGCACAGATTACCTTGCAAAACAGGCTTCTGCAGTATGCGCTCCTTTGCAGGGCAATCTCTTATAAAATTAGCTCATACAGATAAATGAAATGAATGATTAGACCAGCATGACATGGACAAAGCCATTCCCAAAATAAGCAATTTGATCAAAGTGAAGCAGTTGGGCAAACTTACAGGAACCAGTTTCCAAAACCATTTGGTAGGAGACTTCAGAGGAAGCAGTAGGAAAAAAGGATAAAAGCAAAAAGCAAAGGGAAAAAAAAAAAAAAAGGAACATTTTATCAGATTTCATAAATTACTTTTATAAAGCAATTTTCTTTAACATTCTTAGTTTTGTATAACAGTGAGTTGTAATTTAATGGCAAGCATAAGTGCACTGTAACCTCTGCGTATTGAGCTAATTAGCAGCAGTAACACTGGTGAAATATGTCTGCACTCTTTGTAGATCAACATTATAATTTTCCCACATGAACAGCTAAGATTGTCAGATCAATGCAGTTTTATGAAATGCTTTCACACATCTAATTGTACTCTACATATGCAATCCGACTGAAGAATTCATTTGAGACTTGAAGTCATGATATCACAAGTATCAAAATGAACTCCAGCAGAACACATGGGGAAGCAGGGAAGCTAAAGCAATGAGAAAAGGGATAAACACACGGTAGTACAGTACACCCAACTGCAGTGAAGCTTGTGTTAGTTACTTCAAGCCAAACAATAACATTCAACAATATTTTTAAACAATCATGACAGTTTTCATGACAACAAGAGGTACAGGCAGTTATATTTTTACAATGACAAATCACATTAGCATCAGCTGCATGATGTGCAATGACCTGAAATGTAGATGGAGTTTTGACTACTGGCAGAGGAATTATCAGAACTGATACATAAAACTCTAAACTCATTATTTGATAAAAAAATACTAATCTGAAGCACACTGATTTTTTCTGCAACTCTGTGCACTAATCTGGCATAATACTTCTGGTATTAAGAATAAAAATATTATGTACCAGTACTATAAACACACAGAGAAAACATCACCACTCTATTGATTTCATTGTAGGAAAAATAAAATAAAAATAAAAACCCCATTACGAAAGTGCAGGAAAGAATTTATTTATTTTATTTATTTTAATGAAGATAAATATTATCTGGAAATGGTAAAAATGTAGTTTCAAACTACCAGGGAACAAACTGCTATGGAACCTTATTATTTTATGTTACTAAAATACTGTGCTTCTATGAAACCTTGAAAACAACTGCAGCAATGATACAGAGCTTTTATGGAAAAAAGCTGTCGTGCACTAACGGGTGCGCATTGGTAACACAGCTATTCTCAACATCCCTCTCCTCCATTTAACTAGATTGTTCAGTGGAGAATGCCAAGGGCACTTAGAAGAAATAAACTGCAAGATGCATGTCCGTGTGTGGCTCTGGACATTTCTGTCACACCCAGCTAAAGCACTTTCCATAGGGTTCAGTTTCTCATCATTTCACCAAAATATAGTCAGTGTATGGAAAAGCATGCAAATTTGAAAACAAACTGTCTTCATTTTCAACAGCAATCAGGAATTCTAAACCATATCATAGAGCAAGGTTTTGGCTAAACTGGCTAAGATCAGACCTAGGCTGCCTATTACTCTATTTAACACTGACAGGAACATCTTCCTTGCATTTATCAAGGTGCAGTGTTACTTCAGACCTGGACTCCACCAATGTCTATTTAATGCTAGGCTGAAGAAGTACTCTTTGGAAGAAAGCACACATTCATTTCAATTCCGAAGACCAGCTCTGCATAACAGTAACAGAACTCAAAACTAGTAATCCAATATGCACCTTTATTTATCCACTTGGTTGAAACTGTGGTTGAGATGACTGAATACGCTTCAGAGGAGTGAAAGACTTTAGATAATCAAATTCAAATGCAAAGAGACCGTAAGATTTATAAGCATACATTTTGTAAGGCCACTTAAAGGAAAAGAGATACAGAAAAGCTGAAGTCTCTTGGACAACCTGGGAGTTCAGTGGCTGTCACTAAATTCAGTAACCTGAGAATTCAGTACTGTCACTTTGGATCAGCAAGAATAAACTTTTTTGCCCTGGAACTTCATAAAAATCAGTCACTATGAAACAAACTAAGCAGAGAATCCTGGCTGACTTCTTCCCACCACCACCACCAAAATAAAACCCCACAAAACAAAACAGCTGAAAAAAACAAAATAGTCCCTCAGGTTGAGAGCCTACAGTTTTGCATGATGATTTTTTTTATCCCCCCAACAAGAAGTTTTAAAAATGGCTATGATAAATTTATGTCCATATAAACTCATCTTATGGTGCCAAAACACAATAGTCATGCCTTTCACTAACTGTTGTTTCTGCTATGTTCTTTGCACCATCATTTGTGTTCATGCAGCTATGCATTGATTGGATCAAGAAGCTGATTCTGCTGCAAACTTTTCTTCTTGACAGGTTAGGTTTTGCTAGCAGTGTGGATTTATGAAACATTAAATTGAAAGTGGAACTACAGCGTTAGTGTTTTACCTTCACACAAGAAGTTGCACTGTTTAAACTGATCTTAAAAAAAGCTTGAAGAATCCAGGTACTTAAATGAAGCTACATTTGTTTCTTTCATAGGATTTGGATTTGACTTAAATCTGTTAAGGCTGATTCAGTCTAAACCACAGAAGCAGACAGAAGAATAACATGTTTTTGGGAAAGTTCCAACTACACTGAAAATCAGCAGTTTAACCAGTGCAACTGTACATTCACTACGTATTATTCAGTGGAAGCCTGAAAACCAAAGCTATTTACTACAAAACTTGAAATCCTAATTCTGAAAAGAGATGCAGAGACTCTACCAGAAAAAGATGGGGTTACCACAAATCACCAGCTGATCAAGATCCACAGGGGACTACCTGGAACTAAAAATCATACATACTCCTTCCTCTCTTATCTTCTACAGACAGCTAGTAGCAGAAGACAGGGAAAGAAAAAAGCAACCTCATAATCTGTTAATACTGATTTTATCTACCCAGAAATAGAAAATAGGTATATCCTATCATTTGTATTATCTAATAATCTGTATTTGATGTTTAAACCTTTTGTAAACATAGAAATTTACTATTAATTGCAAGAAGATTCACCACAGTTTTGTAACAACACAGTAGCACAGTTTGGCACGCTTGAGGGTTACACTGAAATTATTTTTCACAACTGATTAATTTACAAATGTATAACTGTAGGGAATTATGAAATCACTAAAAAAAATTTACTTGTTAACTTTGTTTCACCTTTTAGGTACCTAATTTTACTGTTTCTTGGCCAGAAATTAAAATTAAAGAAAAGCTTTCCCTATTGACTAAAATTATCTATTCTTCCCATGTTTGCCTGGCCATCTCTGATCAGAAGAGGCATTCAGAATTTAAATTTAATTCCGGTTCCAGACCTGACCATACCTTGGAAACTCTGAAACTTAAATAAACAAAGGTTTTGCCTAGAAAAAGGCAGATAGCAAACCTTCTTAAATTTTCAAGTGGAGTTCGCCATTTGAACAGCTAACTGTCTTGGTAACATGGAGAACCTAAATTAAAAAACCCCAGCCTGAAAATGATGGTGGAAAACATTAAAAGCTGAACAATGGAACATTCCAGTTCCCCTTCATGCTAAGTTATAAAAAACAAATAGAACCAGCAGTTAGGAATTTAAAAACATCAAAGAAAGAAAATAAAACAATTCAGATACTGAGAATTAAGCTACAACTGTAACATGAGCATAGAAAATTCTAAATAAATCTATAGAAGCATAGTTTAATTTTTCCAAAAAAATGGAAAGTCATGTAATAGAGCTTTAGTTAATAAAAAGGCAGAACTTAATTCCCCCCTGCTCACCTGTTTTTAATCTAAGAATATTTATTGTTACTAATGACTATACCAAAGCACAACATGAAATGAAAAATTATATACATATTTCAACAATACCCAAACCTGGTACAGGAATTCAGCTACAGTTCTTTCACAGCTTTGCTGAGATGCAGTGGTAAGGCAAATACAACATTGATTCTGTGCTTTTAAAGAAGGAATACATGGACTGATGCAATCTGGAGACACATAATCAGTGTAAAACACCTGGGCATCTGGGAATCAACATTAAGACGTGCTTGACAGGAGCCACATGATAATTTAACAGGAACTCCTGTTAGAAATGCTGGCCAACTTGATTTGATGCAGTGGACCCATCCAATGCATCTGCATTAGTTTTCCTTGTAAAGCCACATTCAGTATAATCCTCTGTGAAGAAATACAGGGTTCAGTTAGGATGTTTCTTGCGTTTCTGAACCTCAGATGTTTGCATGCATGCAATGACCATTACCTTTAGAAAAAGTAAGCGAAAACTTGGGAAATAGTGTGAGACATATGACTAAAAGAAAAGCTGAGATTTCATGGTAAATTAACCATCAGTTGAACAGTTTATCAAAAAAACCCTGGAGTTAAATAATCCTCATGCTAATACAACCCCCAAGCATGGAGCACCTTACTTGACAATATAATTTATGCAGTTGAATCCCTAGTGAGGCAAAAAACATAACGTGTACCTGGGATAATAGTATCAAAAACACAGTGTACAGAAGAGATGGCCTTAAATACACATTTTTTCCATTATATGGCAACTGTTCCATGATTTTGCTATTTTGCAAATGCATTTATACCTTGGCCAACAGAACTGGGCTCTTGTGCTGTGTTACAGCTTCAAAATTCATTAAAAACAACACAATACCATTTTTAGGTAAATGTGTTATTCCACCAAGTCCCTTTATGGCATCAGTTACAGATTATATAAATTTTTTAACAATTGATTTAAAAATTTTGACAGTGAAGATAAACTATAAACTAAAAATGTTATCTTTTTACTCCTAATAGAAGTTGCAAATAAGTGAAGTGAAAACAAATATTACTGGATTTTTACAAATACAGACAATTTGATGGAATTGCTCTGATAATAATTTTCTCTTTGATATATATTTGTTTACCATATTAAGACTCTCATGCACTTTCAATTTTCAAAATTGTTCTCTTCTTTTCAAGATGGCCTAAAACCCACATAAAACTTCCTACTATTCTTTTCAGGAGAAAGAAAAACCACTAGAGGACAGAGGAACACAGGTTATCTGCCTGGCCTCTGTTAACTTTGTTTTATCTAAATTTGAGAAATGAACTTGTCAAGGACACCTTATTCTCCAGATTTCTATGCTATTATCACTGTTGCAAACAGTTTAAATTTTCCATGGCAGGGTATATGCACCAGGGTATATGCACACCATTATTGGAAGAACCACCATTTTCTTTTGCTGAGTCACAACCTGATTAGCCTTCATTGGCATTCCTTACATTTAAAAAACCCCTACAAATGCAAAGATATTCACTACATTCATGTTTTTTGAAGCTGAACATCTAATCCAGGCTGGTAACCTGTCACTGCTTCAAAGTGGCACTGAAAAGGAGGCAGCAGCTTACGTGAGAACACACCAGGATGGGAAGGAGGATTACAGCCTTGCAGCAGCTTGGAAATCTGTTCTGCATTCAAGTGCAGGGATAATACCAAAAGGTGTTCAAACTGATTACCAATTCTTCAATAATAATTACATCACAACAGGGTAAAGGATCTTTCTGAAGCAAGTAATTTTACATACTCTGGAACTGTCTGCTATCCCTACCTATTTTGATGTGTATATAATACTACTTAATTAACTGAGCTCTGCAAACAAAAGAAACAAAATCCTGTTAGGAAAGGGAATCAAACGTAATCTGGTTTTATTGTATATATAATAAAACCTGTAATCAACCAGTACTTTGGATCATAGCCAGAGCAATCCTCCCCATGATATCACATACAGATCTCTCTTTTGAGATTCATGAAAGAAAAAACTATTAAAAACCATGAAACAAGTTCCAGTCTTTTTCATATAAGATCTGTATGGGGTTTTAATTCATTCTAAAGTGTTCGTTAATCTTAAATTCCTTACCACTAATGTAACAGATGTTTCCCTGCTATCAAAGATTTATTTGTCAGAAAGGACAACTGGCTATAAAAAGTGCAACTCTGTTAGTTTTACTTTTAAATGGGTATTTTCATGGAAATGATAAAACTAATAACAAAATGAATACTACGAATTTGCTTTCTTTAACAAGCAGTTAAAAGTTCAATGTCTGCAAGAGTAAGCATTTACAGATAAATGCTTACTCTTATTTAAAATATTTTAACTCCCACACCTACCTTTTGACCTCCTGCAGATTCTGCACTGTGATGCTCTTTTAGTTTTTGTTCCTGTTCCATGATGTCTTTCAAATGTTCATTTACCTAGAGACAAAATAGCTCATTTAGTTGTCTGTTCTAAGAAACAAGTCACAGAAATTAGAAGTTTTTCAAAAGGTCTATAAATCACGAACACAGAGTTAACTAAAAACATAAACCAAACATTTCAGACTATAGCCCTGAAGCAAAACCAGCAAATGTCAGTGTCGGATACAGTCTAAGGTCACTGCTTGTTAGCTTTACACGATACAAACTAACCTGTCCCTTATTATGCTCAGTCACATTTGATTAACAAGGTACCCTTGTTACTTGATTTGATTGCTCAGTGAAGGTAGATCACACACAAGCAAGATATGTTCAAACAAACAGAATACCTTTGCATTTAAATCATGATAAAGTACATGACAACTTATAAAGAGCCAAAAAGAGACCCTTAAGCAGGCACCGTGGCTTCTCAACGTGACCGTGACACCTAAGATGTCATATGTAGTATATATTACAGTATTAATTTAGACCTCCCATTTATTTGGTTCACACATGTTTAACTTATTTCTGCAAACTTATCTTTTTATATTCCAAAAACAGCAGATGAAGGAACAGTCTGTATCAAAACAGTCCTGATATACCTACATACATAAATACATATCCTAGCCTCTCATCTCTAATCGAATCATACAGACAACAAAGAAAATCCCAGTTTGCTTTTCCAGCACTCATACCTTGTTTATCCAGTACATGACAGCATCCTCAATGTCATAGGGTACTTCTGTAGCTTGGAAGAAGGTTGAATACTGCTGAGTGCATGCGATGACTTTCTCAACACTGACCATCTCCACAGTATAAGCCATCATGAGGGTATCGATCATGGCCAAGTGAGCACTCTACAATGAGAAGCACCAACACCTGATTAGTTTGCAAATTGAAAGATCACTTTCTTATGTATTGCTTCTGAACATAGGCACAAAGATGAAAAGACCAAAAGTGTAAATGCTACAAGTTCTCTATCAGGTTGTCAGTTTTTAAATGAAAAACAAGTGAAAACAAACATAAGAGACTGGAGAAAACAGATTAAATTGCAAATTAAAATAACTTCTGTAAAATTAACACCAAATTTAAAGAACTGAAAGTGAACAGAATAAGCAAGTTTAATTCAAACATCACATCACTTTTAACAGAGCTAAAGAGATCTTTTAAATTTGTCACTCATAGCAAAACCAAAACCCCCTGTCTGATAGATGTTATTTGTACTGAAAATAAAAGCTGAAACTGCCTGCTAAACAGCCTTCATCATCATGAAAATGCTGCATTAATATGTGAAAGTTTATCTATATTTAAAGTCCTAATCCAGGAAGAAGACATGATTGTACTAATCTTCAGTAAAAACTCAACATGATAGAATAACATTTATTTTTCTTCTAGTTATGTTATGCAGATGTAGTGTAGGTTCCACAGCTATATATACTCAACTAGGTTTAAAACAATATACCTTCTGTTAAAAGAGGAGTTACATTTCTTCTGGTGGTTTATATATATATATATATATATATAACGATGATGGCTATTTCACAGTTTGTAATAGTTCAAAATGAACAAACAATCCCCCCCCCCCAACCCAACACAATAACCAAAAAAAAGAGGATGACAACCAGGATTTACATTAGATTCGTGTGACTGAATAATAAAATGATAGTTGTTTTTAGAGGCAGTGCCTACAGCTAAACACATTTCCTTCTGCTTCATGATAAGAAAAACAGAAACAGCTTTCTAAGTATTAAGCAAGATTTCCCATAGACCAGACCACTTTCCAAAGACAGTATTTTTAAAACACTGCCTTTAAACACAGCTCAGGATGCAACCAAAGATCCCGAACACTTGTTAACACCATCACTTCAATACTATAAAAAATATTCACACAAACATCTCACAAGGTAGCTGTAACAGCCATGGTGACAGCGATGAACAACATGCGTCACACAGCAATATGCTATCTAATCATAACAGTTAACGTAGCTCATGCACATCCAGAATTCCCAGCAGGAAAAAGAACAGATTCAGACTATACACTGCTCTCAATGTTTATATCAATGCAAGTGATGATGCTGACCTCAGAAGTAGGCAGCAGCAAATACCCAATTTTTTAAAGCAATTAAGTTGCTTTGTTTCACAAAAAAAGGCAAACTACACTTAACAGGCATTCACAAAACTCAAGTTGACAGCCAATCTTCCTGGGACAAGCTTATTCTCCTTGGACCCTGGGTATGACCTGAGAGCCCGGTCTGCCACAGACTCCATGTGTGCTCCCAGTAGCAGCAGCAGCTGGGCAACGAATCAGCACCTCCTTACTGCTGCCACTACTGATGGACCCAGTCTGAATAAACTCCTTCCACCACCATTATTATGCCTTAGGAGCTTATTTACAGACCTTTATGGACAAATACTGATATAAGCTCTTAGGTGAGTGGAGGAACGTGCTGGGCAGCTGAATCTTGCCACCCAAAAGTACTTAAGAAGGAAAGGTATTGCCTGTGTCCAGCCTCCTGAGGAGCCTGCACTCCAGTGTGCAGTGCAGCAATGCTACACAGGGATGCACGAACCACTCCTCTGCTGGCCCAGCAATGCAGTGCAGAGGAAGGTTCAAAGTATCACATTAACTACGAGTACAGTCCCCCAAATCCTTGTGAGGGATTGCAGAGCCTGGGTCAGCCAGACAGATCCATGCACTTCTGGTAGGAGTTCCCAGGTCAGATTGCAGAAAGGTAGTTTAGCACGTGTAACATGCAGGAAAGAAGGGAAGATTTGGATCATGTCTGGCATCCAAGGTCATTGCTCTAATAATCTTTCCTTGCTACATCTTGCCTAGAATGAATAGCACCTGAGTTAAAACCTTGTGCTATTTTCAGAACGTCTTCAAAAAAACTAGAAAGAGACATTGAATCAGCAAGAAAATGCTGGATTTGGTTTTTTAGAGGAGGTAGTGCACAAAAATGTGTTTTTCAGCCAGACTAAGAGTGGCCTCATAGAGAATGCTACTGCTAGGAGTGTGCTAGGAGTCACCCAGGCTGATCAGGAACTGTTCACACTGCCTGCTGCACAAGGGCATTGTTTCCACCCTTCATTCCCTGCCTGCGGGAATGCAGGTATGAAAGCTCCCAGCAGGTGTGAAAGCAGCATCTTCTTCCCCAGCTGTTGATCCATGAGTAGTTCCCTGGCTACTACACCTGTGCTCTGAGACCAGCCTGCAAGAAAAGCAGCCACTGGAACTCCCCAGAGGGAATTTAGTAGCCTTCACAGCCCCCATGCTGGATCATGAGCTTCTCTGGAAAACACCTATAAAGTGGATTGCCAGTGGACAGAGAAAGCCACTGAAGTGTTGCTAAAACTGCCAGTATGCTCAGTACATTATAAATATATTAGGAAAAGTAAATTATTTACAATTAGTCAACTGAGTCTCATTTTCAATGTTTCTTGCAAATCATTAATGAAGTGCAAACTACTTAAACAAACAGAGGGAAGAATGACCTCAGATTTGTACTATCAAAACTAAGTGTAATAAACTTTTACTGACACTGGCTAGATCCATGTCACAATCCTTCTTTTATACAAGAAATCAAATACAAGCATCTTCAGTCTCAAAAGTGACTCCAAGTTATTTTCTTTATAATCCAGGCAGGACACTCAGAAGACTTGTAAAAAACAGTAAATAATAAAAAGAAAAATGAGTATTATCCTGAGAAACAAACAACGAATTGCCACTTTTTTCAGCTAGCAAAAATCAAACTTTTGGTTTTATAAATAGTTTCTTTACTAATGAAAATATTCAAAACTAGTAACGTATATGGATTTATTCCCCTAGAAAATTGCAAGCAATGAAATAAACATATATGATACCTTATATCTAAACCAGTTGTTTGTTTAGTTTGGTTTGTTTGCTGGGTTTTTTTCTTAAAGGAGTTACAAGAAGAATGAGAAAACTATTTAATTCCACATACAGCCCTACTGGTTTTCTTCCATTTATTCTGGAAAGAACAGACATGCTGCGTTCTTTTACATCTCTTGATTCACTATGCTCAATGAGAAAGAGTAAATTAAAACTGCACTATAAAAACAGTGTCCTACTCTTCCAAATACAGGCATTGTCAGCATAACTGCTGAAGCCCTCTAAAAAACCCCAATTTTTAAGAAATTCTGTTGGTAATAATAAAGTTCTGAGGTTTTTTTGCCTCTCTCACCGAACAGCATATTTTAGGTACAGCTAAAAGAATCCAGAGGGAGAGTTCATTTTTACTAGTCAGATCTGCAGTTATGAGTGAATTATGCAAGGAAGCAACATTTCCTATCTGAGGGAGAAGCAGAAACCACTTGGAGCTGGGCAGAAACTGGGATGAACCACTCAGCAATGTCTTCTCTCTCTGGACAAGCCTGGAACACAATGCCTGAAGGAAGTCCCCTGAAGGAGCTGCTGATGACTGGGATGAAGACAGTACATTAAGTGTTGGTATTTCCTCTGAGGTGGCAGCATTCTGAGACACAGCCTAAAAAACCCAGGCAGGATTCCATGCTGTCACATACCTCCCACATCCAGAATTGCAGCAAGGCATAAATAAAGATGTACAATTCCGAAAAAGAAAAATCAATTTAGAGAAATAACTTTAAAAAGCCCCAAATGGTAACATTAAATTACACAAAACCATTAGAGAAATACCACCAAAAAAAATCAAGATCAACACAGCAGCAGTGAACAACACAGGAAATAATACACTTCTCACATAAGTGTTATGCAGAGATTTGTCTTAAGCCAATTCAAAAAAACCTTTTTTTCTTTGATTGCTTCACTACAATGGTGCAAAGCAATAAAGCCTTAAATAGAACACAACAATATATTAAAAAATACAAAATGCTGGATTCTTACAGGTATTTTATTTTCTAAGAGACAAATGTGGTTTTGTCTTTCCCAGCTACAGCCTGCACAGAACACAAGAGTTTTAACTTACTAATCTTAACAATCTCATGTAATTACTGGTTAGATTCTGCCCTGTAATGTAGGCTTCACAGTTTTTCATTCTACTGCTGAATAGTTCAATAAGAAGCTTACTGAACTGCAGAAGAAAAATTATTCTGAGCATGGCTGCTAATGCTTTCCTGTCTGCCTAATATTTGATTACAGAGCTTTCTTCGCCTCCCTTGAAGAACTGAAAACAACTTCATTAGAAAGTGTACTAAGCAAAAGGTGTATGTGATACTGCACACACAGATACTTATGGATAAATATCACAAATTACAGACAGCTCCTACATTGTTACCTACTACTAAGGATATTATATTCCATTAAGTGATATTCAGGACAAGAGTTCTCTTTTCAACTCCATCTTTAGGAAAAACACAGACAAACCCATTTCCCACTACAATACTTGAAGAAAGGGGAAGAAAGAAAACAAAGAATATAATTGTTACCCTCATGCTAAATAGAAATAAATAATTAATTCACTCTTTCCTGGAGTTTTTCTCTTTTATTAAAAGTCCCCTAAACTCACTACGCTTTGGAGAAGAGATTTGATCTTTGACAGACTGGCTTTTGTAAGTAGAAACACATATTGCACAACAAATACATATAATTCTAGCTAAATTCACTAAAAATTTGCCTCAACTGGATCAGGCACTTGAGCAAAGAACAGACGAGATCAGCTCTCTACATTTAGCTGGGAGAAGTTTTGTATCTCCCTTGCATCAGTGGTTAGTGTGTAACCAACTGCTTCTGCCTTCTGAAGCCTTCTCAAGAGGTTTGGATCCCGGTACTTTCACACTCCACTTAAAAAACAGTAATTCCAAGGGCTCGATGACAATTACTCTGATTATCAAGAATATATATGAAATAATCAGTATAGGACACATACATTAAGAAAAAAGACAGGTAAAGCAAGAGTTGCTCATATCCATGGTAAAAGAAAGACAGCAATAACAGGTGAGTATGTGCTTAAACACAGAGGAAAGGTGTGCCAAGAGCACTGTGAGGATCTCCTTCCATACCACTTTAACCCACGTCTATGCATCCAGCTTCCTTGCAGATTCTGTGAACAACAGTTTGAGGAGACTGGGTAGCTTAACCCTCCAGGCCTCTTTCCCTGAGACCCTCCCCCAGATAATCCAAGTCTCAAATGAATCTGCAAGCATAATGAGATATCATCTAAACTCCAAGTCTCAACTAAGAGTGGAAAACTGCAGAATTCCTGCTCAGGGAAAATATAGGCCAAGGCTTGAATACTGCAGGAGGTGAGGAAGGAAATCATGAGCAGAGCCAATAGGTGATAACTCTATTACAGATTTCAAAGCTATTGCTTCATTTCACCATCATTTTTACAGCAAAATGAAGACAATTTTGATACTAGAAAGGAAACAAATTCTAAAATATTTCAATCAACAACACGGAGCAGTCTGAAGTAGTCAGTTCTGCTCTGCTTGATGATTTTCGAATGCAATTTTTCTCTAGCCTCACACAATACTTATGCTTAGCACAATCCTAAAATAACCCCAGCTGTCTAGTTAGTCTTGTCCTGCAAGGGAATGATCATGCTGAATTACCTCCTTGCTGCACTGTCATGAAGAACAAGGGCCCGACTCTGATAAGATGCTTACTCAGCAAAACCAGGCATTACTGAGTCATCCTAAGCACCTCGAGACGGGTTCTGCAATGCAGGGGGAATGGTTTTTGCTTTCAGTGTTTTTATAACCTTCTCTATTTGGTTAACTTCTTAAATTAAGTAATCTATTATATGAATATATATAATAAAAAATCATTGGTGGGCTGACTATACACATGTGACACAGGAAACGTAATTCACTTCTATAAAAATGATTTCTTAGGTACAGATATTGGCTGTGTTAACCATTTTGATAGCACTTTTAAGTTCAACCTAGGGTTTTTCCTCATTATGCTTGTTAGGGAACTTCATAATTTTTTCTACTAACTCAATCCTAACTAAGTACCTAAAAGAGATTCCCAGACTCTTTCTGGATGACACAACCAAGTGAGACCTTGACCTACTCCAGGACATAGTGAAACAAAATACCTGCACAACACACACTAGAATCAAGAACCAGCAAATGGTGTTCATCACATTATTTGAATTTTCACTTATTTTACAGTTTCACATGACCTACTTCGAATTTTTAAAATATACTTAACAACTGCAAGTTTCCTGTACCTTATTTACTGGAAACTTCAAGTGCTTAATGGTAAAAACCACAAAGACACTTCAGTGTCTTTGTGCTAAGTACTCCATGTTTCAAAGATAAATACTGGTAAGTTAGATAGTTTAAACTAAACCAAGAAAGTAACACAGGATAACTGGTAAGACAGTTATACACATTTCAACAAGTAAATAGCCAGACCCTCAAACTTTCCAGAGGACTTTGTTTTTGAAGATAATTCAGGATTTTCCTAGAATATACTGTCAAATCCTGTCCAGATAAAACAACCCCAAAAGTCTCTTACAAAATTACTTATGTGCATTGTCTTCTTGCCCTTATGCTGGTCATTCAAACCAAGAACAAGCAATAATTGTATTAAATATCATCTGAATCTCTTTTTGTCACAGCAAGCTCCACTACTCTTTGAGGAATACAGGAGTGCAAAAAAGAAAAACAAGGCTTTGTCTTATCCATATATCAAAAAATAGTTCCCTCTTCCTGACGCACTCATACCTGCATAGGAATGACATTAAAACTACTGGTTTAACTTCTATGGCAGCTCAGCTAAACACCTGCAGAGGCAGTTATCACCAGGAAGTATCAAAGCATATTCATCTCAGAACATCTGCTGAAGGAAGCCAGCCTTAGGAGTGCTGGAGAACTACCACTCCCTCATGGAGAAGCAGGAGCAGCGACAAGACAAACCAGATTTCTACAGAATTTGGGGTGAGGAGTTCAGGATTGGGTGATGCAATAGAAGTATGTAAGAGGGGAAGTCAGGCAAAGAGAAAAAGAGGCAGAGATCCCAAAATAAAATCTATGTGTAGGGCAGAGGTATTAATTCATGGAGATGAGACTGGAAAAGGAAACAGAGGGATGTCTTCTTCAGGGCATGAAGCCTGGCACTGTGCCTCAGCATGCTGCAAGCCCCACTGACAAAGCCTTCCCATGCCATGGATTGGTCTGGGATCAGAGCAGAGTACTTCTGAAACTTTGCAACACAGACTTCTAGCTCATCTGTGTGACAGTTAAATTGACAGCCAGTTTTGAATGGCAGCTTTTTTAGCTCAGGTAACTGATACCACATGCTTTCTGACTTATCTGCATTTCAGTTTTGCATTTTTTTGGATCAAACTAGTTAGTTACTCTCACCCTTTATCTCACAATCTTTAGAAGGTTTAAAGACTTGAATGAATGTAAAATACCCATTTGATACAAGGCATGCAACCAACTTGATATTACAATAATGATTTACTAAAAAAATCACCTCAAGTAATACAGAGCATGATATTTGACATAATTCTCAATATTTAACACATCTACTGCCAGTGGCCTTAGGTTCTGATTAACTGAATGGTAGTAATGAGCTTTTCTGCACATAGTACTAATGATGCTCTAATTGCAGTGATGAATAGAACAATATACTGGTTTGTTCAACTTTCCTGTTTCAAAAACGGAACTCTCAATATAATCATGTTTCTATCAAGCTTTTTCTTTAAAAAAAAAAGGTAAACACAGAACACTGCTTTTCTACAAGAGCAGAGATAACTTTAACTGTGGTTCTTTCCCTCATTTCTCAAACCAAAAGATGATCAAAGTAGGGGCAAACTATCAATGGAAATCTCCAACTGAATTGCACACAGTTCTGGGACTGGCCTTCCAGGGTATGTTTTTAACTCCTACATTCTACTCAGTTTCCTCAGGAAATGTGCCTCCCAGCTGAAACTTGTGTGAGACACTTGCCAAAATGCAAAACTGGAAATACAGACTTAAATTCTATGGGAAGGCATTTTAAGAACGACTTTTAGTTACAAACAAGATATTTGGGGGGCTGTTCTTTGTAAAAACCATCTTTGTTTTTGAGAGTTACCATCCTTCTTGGTCCAAATTTGTATTTTTATCACGTATGGAGGAAATGTGTATCATTCAACACCTTAGATAAAGCAAAAAAATTTAGTATTGAAGCTAATGCCTCTGACATGTAAGCATCCAAGACCTAGGGACAACTTCATTCTGTCAGATATCAAATATCACCATATTTTCACAAAACTGCTGCTGAAGAACCTATGAAAAGCTTCTGTGTTTTTTTTTAAATTGCTGATACACAAAAATCCATTTTTAGGAAAGAAACATGAGAATCTTTGTTAGGCTTAGCTTTCTTTGTTGATCTAGCAAAATGCTGGCTTAAGAAATCAAAACATGTATGGTCATTTCAACATGCTATCTTCAAAAAGAGGAAAACTAGTTTCAATTTTTATATGAAAACTTAATATGAAATCTTCCCGCATTTGCATATGAACAGGCTCCTGAAAACTTCCTTGCTGTTTCTTTATTAACGATGCAAGGGCAGAGAAATAAGGTCATCACACTCATTACTGCAATGGCAGTTACATTAAGAGTAGGAGTTATTTGACCTTCTCTTTAAAGGTTTTTAGGAATACCACATTTTTAGACCATAACACAGCACAGTAAGACATGAGAGTGAAATTGACCTGGACAAAAATTTTCTGCTAAAATAATAGCCAAGGTCAAAAGAAATTTCCTAGTCTCCTACTTTAAATGAACTCTGTCAGCAGTGTTAAATAATTAAAGCAGACACATAAAATTATACTGCTCACAAGAAATCTCTTTCTCTATGGCTGTTAAAGTAGTAAAACCTTGCAAGTGACAAGCTGCTGACTAATAGCATTACTAAATCAGACAGCTGACCAACATTTTTTCATCTACTTATTAAAGGATTAGGACAGGCCAACCACAACAGTGGCTGCTAAACAAGGATATGGCCCACAGTGATATTATAGCAGAAGTGGGAAAGGTGCTTTATGATTGTTTCAATAAACATATTCAAAAGTGTTTCCACCTGTTTGGTTAATCTGGACTAAACACCAAACTTTAGGACAGATCTTGAACCTCAGAAGTACTGGTTCTTCAGAGAAAGACTCTTACATATGCACACACAGGAGTAAAACAATTACTGTAAACTTTAAGTTCTGTTTTTTCATTGTTCAAATCAACTGTACTAAGGAATATACTTTATTCTTAGGAAAGAGCAATCTGTGTGCCCTCATAGAGCTCGTGCTGTACCAATAATCCTTTTTAATAGATTATTTGGACCCGAGGATGTCCACTTCATCTACCGCTGCAGATTTTTGCAGGACATCTGGCAGTAGTCTCCACCACCATAAGCTTCTGCTAAGCACAGGGTCATACCCAGGCTCTGTCTGCGTCAGGAACTGCTGCAGACCAACAGGAGCAGATTGGTACCCAGAAAAGGGTTGTGCTGAGGATGGGATACCTACAAGAAGGACTGCAGTTGCCAGCAGTTGCTCAACTTAAAAAAAAAAAAATCTGGAATTCAAGCAGCTTACTAATAATGCAGTGGATTGACTTTGTATCAGCATTTCACAAAAATGGGAAGGTCAATGACATAGTAACTAAAACTTTTCTTGAAAGTTACTTTGGTAAAGGCATGAAAAGCCATCTTCAGGAGGTACAACTTCTTCAAGAAAACTTGTTTTTGAAAAATGAAATGGGTAATTAGCTTGCAGTCTATGCACAGAAAATATTAAAATGTTTTACCCAAAGAATTAAGAGAGAACAGGAGACCACTGTGAACTAGAGGCTACTTCTTAGTTAACTGGCAAGCAAGGTAAAACAGTGCCCATTCTCATCCTTCACAAGTACCTGTTTGTAAACCAGCTCTTTTCAGGGCATGAAAACAAATTGGAAAGTCTCCTTCATCCACCTCTCTTTGGTAATGAAATAACTGCCAGTTCATAAGTCTTCTTAAAGATTAAAACAATAAACCACACCATTGTGTTCTCATTCCTCATGCATTTTTGGTTTATAATGTTATTATTCCAGGAGATGTTGCATAATTAGTAGCTCTTGAAACAGTGAAGTCAGCCGCAGCAGTAACCTATTCACATTGTAGTAAACAACCATTTTCTTAGGCAAAATATCCCTCCTCCTTTTCTCCCCGACTAAAGCATGCTGAGTTAGCGAGCATGGTGATAAACGAAACAAAACAAAGCAACCAGCTGAAAAGAAAATCACAAGGCAGAAATGGGAAAACTGGTAACTCCTTTCCTTTAATTTTCAAAATAATTACTTAAGATGGCAATAACTAGATTGTATTTTCTTTGCTTCCAAGAATACCAATAAATACCAATAGTATTATTAGAAACTTTGTGCTACAAGCACAAGATATGTCAGTGCATGCTGTCCAGAAACCACACAAGCCCTTCACGTGATGAAATCTTTCCTCTGGCAAAAGCAGTGACCCTCATATATGAAACTCAACTATTAATCACCTTGTTAATTGGAAATAGGAGGGAAGATAAACAGAGGGAAGAAGATGGAAAGTATTTTATAGCTGTCCTTAAGCAATGGATTCAGAGACCACCAGGTGTAAACACAAACTCCCCTCAGCAGTACAGTCTAGTGCCATGCAAGGATCAGTGCAGGCCCTGTGCAAGAGTCAGGCAGTTCCAGCGATTCTCAACACTGTTTCATCGGCCAAAAGCACAAAACACAGAACAAAAATCTTTGCTGGGCAGTGTGACTGTTGGAACATTTGGAGGAGCTGAAAACAGGTTTTGTTTTTGGATGAGGTGGAAAAGAAGGTGGTATAAGCATAGAGGAATGACATCAAGCCAGGCCAAAATCCCTGGAGAGGTATTGCTGCAAGGACTTAATCGATGGTTTTTCTAATTGGACTAAGTAAAGCAAAGAAAAGTAGAAATGGTTGTTTTCCATTTCTTTCCTTAATTTCTGAATGCCTTATTTTGCTGTGTTTCATGTCTGTGGTTTGTTTGGTTTTTTTCCAAACCTCCTTCTCATTAAAATTAGAAATTGCCTGACATCTGTTCTTTCTTTTCAAGCATCCAAACTCTGAAATCCCATAATCCGTAAATGGGAAAGGACGATTACTCAGAAACTTGGCTGAACTACATGTGAGACACATTATGGGACGTTTCAGCAATCAATTTAAAATCATTGGCTTCAAGTGTGTTATTTCAGAATTGCAGGCAGTATCTGTAACTTATGTTACCTAAAATACCCAAAGGAAAATTTTATCAAACATAAAAAGCTGGCTGTCTGCATAGGCAAGTCAATCTGTAGTATTTGAAAAAGAAAAAAAAAATCAATACTGTGATAGAACAAGATGGAATGGACACTCTTAGAAAACCAGGCATACAGCTCTCACTGAAGAAGAAATATCACAGGACATGTTTTGGTCATAGGTAATAAGCAGGATATATTTCAGTATCTACCTGGTCATCTGGACATATGCTACATCCAAATCAATAAGCAATTTTGCCAGAGAAAATTCTTACAGTACACATTACAGATATGAAAGACTGTGCAAAACATTATATTAAACAGGAAAACTTGTCAATAGTTTAAAATGTGCTTTAAAACATAGTTTAGATAATTTAAGGTTTGCTTAGAAATGTTAATTATTCATCCTTAGACACAGAACAGTTGCTATTTTAAGATGTATTACTTAAGAATTATGATGTTTATTTCACGTTCTCTGTTGGACACATATGGAGAAGAGGTACTATAGAGGCCCAAGAATGAACCCAGGCTAGAGGAATGCCAAGCCTACAAGAGAACGTACACATCGTTTCTCCCTGAACAGAGGGCTCTGTGGTACTTTAGCTTCCAGTAAATAATGTGTACTTTGTGTATATAATGCAGCTACAGTGCATATATTGATCTAATGCATTATTTTATTATCCCACGACATATGAAAGGTGCAGGCACAGACCTGCGCTATCTCATTAGTGAAGAACTATTTCACAGTCTTATAATTATTGATGGAGAACAATCATACATGCACCTGTAATCCTCACTTTAAATAAAATTTCATTTCAGAAAGACAATTTTATATCTTCGTATTGCGGCAAAGAAAAAGGAAAAATTCAAAAACTATTAGGATAAACTGATAGGAACATTCCCATTAGTACACATGCTTTCTGTTATGTCCGGAACTCTTCCCATTCATCCTCTTTGCACTTGTATGCAAAACAAATACTAGCCATCGAAGAGTGGGTGCTGTAACCCTTGCTACTCTACTGTTTGGGTAGTTCAAAATATATTATCAAATCCAAACCAAAGTAAATGTTTAATACAAGTTACCCATACTGTGGAAAAAACAAGACAAAACAAAATCAGTTTTGCATGTCCAAAGAACGAGCACAGAGAGGCTCAACCAGAGTAGCTACTATAGGCTAGAGGAACATGAACATCCCTCACTTCTTTCATTATAGCCTGCAACTTCCTTGTGCCATCCCAGGATGTGCAGTCACACAGCAGGAAATGTGCCCCCAGCTCCATCCTTCAGCCAGGCGTGAGCAGCAAACTGGGCCGTGTGCCGGGACAGGACGGCCAGAGCAGGAAGCCCTTGGAAGCGAGCTGGCTGTTCAGACACCCATTCCCAGAGCCACGCCACAACAGCTGCAGGCTGCTGGGCAGCCAACTGGACCACACTGATCTACCAGAAAGTACAACTCTGAAGTAGTTCAAAATAAAGAAAAGGCATGGTAATAGTGATTCTTCAAACCTTTTACTTGGATACTCTTTAAAATACTTCTATCATTGATTAACATGACCTTTACAATGACTTTTGAATTAATCCCTAACTGACTATACTGGGATTGTCTTTACATAAACTACAAATTCTTTTGGCAAGTTGAGCTTTATCAATGACTGACTATTACATTTTGAATGCTGTCTTCATCTTAACTCTTTACATTCTTAATGTCTTATTTCCCCATTTGTAGATTTGGCTCAGTAACTCTCACGTTTGTTTACATACATACATTTACACACCAATATATCTATAGGAGTGAGATGTCAGAGTAGCTTTTAATACACACAGCAAATGATGTTTACAACAGGCCTTAATGAGAATGAATCAGTCATTCAAACAGCATTACCCCTGCGAGATACGAACGAGACAGGTTGTCACACTTAGAGATTAACATCTTGTTTTTGCCAGAGTTCCAAGAGTGCAAATGAAAACGCCAATTTGGCTTTTCCTAGCTTACCCATATTTGGTACTGCCACTAATTTTTTAAATTTTTTTTGGGTGCATAGTTAAATAGATAAATAATATCATCAATCATTTCTGCATATACTAATATTGGTATTAAAATATTGGGGTTTTTAAACAGATCATTTAATAGAACAATCAACCATTACCAGACATTTGTTTAACAAGTCCTGCTCAGCTCTTTATATTTTATGTATATATATTATGATCTTTTCATTCCTCTGTTGCCCTGATCCAACATGAAAATTCGCTGTTACACCCTGGTATTTCAACAAGACACTGGATGAAGCAACTTAAATTCTCTTCTAATTACTGATAAAGAACGTACTACCTAGTACTGAATGTATTCATATTTGCAGATACAATGCTATATAAGTATGATAAAACATGCTGCTTGGTGAGATAAAGACAATTCTTTGACATAAATAAATAATTAATAAATATATATATATATATAGACCTGATTTTATAGTCTTCTCACTCAGCCTCCAAATTTTATTCTGCATTTTATTAATTTAATAAACATTTCACTGAAATAGTAAGCAGCCCTACCTTAAGCACTATGTACTGCCGACTGACATTTACAACATGGAAAAACAAGTGACCTACCAAGCATTCCAATATCACCTCAAAACCTCATTTCAATGTATAATCATGTTCAAACTGCTTATGCAAATGCAATTAATTGCATCCTCTAAAAAGGCATCTGAAGTATGTAAAAGACTGCAAAAAGTTTCTGTAAATATAAGCCTACTGTAACATGCTTTTTCACAGCAGAAAGTATAGAAGTTAAATAATATTATTTTACAAGTTCAGTTATTATTTTTATTATTTTCTTCAGTATTTTCCTGTTGTAATATGAATCCATTATTTTGCCCCCAGAAATTATGACAATAAAGTAAGAGATAATGGCATGTCTAGTTTCCAAAAAATTAACAGTGTATTATTTTAATCTGTAAAGCACCATGTATACTGATGCTGTTGCAAGAAGCAGAGGAGGAGTGGTGGGAGTTATACTGTGGGTGAAAAAAAATTTTCACCATTCTGGAAGAAGATATTCCCAGCAATAAGGCTTTATCACATCATGCCTACACAGAGATCTGGAAGTCTCTGCTTTATTGGGATTGTCACAGATTGATGATGCCCTTTTGATAGAATAACTGAAGCACTTTGGGGAAACACCCCCGAGCACTTGGCTGTGATTACCTTTTAGTAACAAAAAGGTGTAAAGTGGGAAGAAGTTAAGTTGCTCTATATCAGCGAAGCTTTGTGAATTGATGAACTGTGAGCTCCAGTCTCTGGAGAAACTTCACTTCTCTCACCCAGCCATCACTCTAAGTCCCCTTAAAGACTCAGTTCCCCTCCTAAGCCCTCTAATCTCTCACATTTTTTCTCAGACCTACATCCTGAAGGCCTTCTTGAACTACTCAGTATCTGCTGGCTCAGGAAGGAAGCTCATCAGAGTCCACAGCTATTTGGTCTGCACTTCAGCCTTCCCTTTGGCAAAGGAGTGAATTTGGCTCACTCTCCTCTAGTCCAGCAGCTATCTCCAATATGCTTGTAAGAACTTGTACAAGAAAGAATTTGTAAAATAAATAACCAGCAGAACAGAGATATACGCCATCCCTAAGTAGAACAAAAGACAAAATCAAAATGTCATTGGACTAGGATTAAACTTGCAAATTCAGATCATATTTTAAATTCTTTCCAAAGAATATTTGGGAAAGGTACAGAAGCAATGCAAAGAATGAAAAATCATCAGTGTATGCCTTCAGGAAAACTTAGAGGAAAATTTAGTCAGTGGTTGTACTGGAAGAAGAGTAGGTATTTTTCCAAGATAAAATAACTGCCAGGAAAAAAACCACAACCCACCATTTTGCAGACTACAATTTGGATAAGACAACAAAAGTGACAATATGGTCAAAATAGAATATATTTTAGAATAATATGAAAGCAGTCTTGCATGATTTTATCCTTAATTTAGTCATCAAGATGGTAGCTGAGATGCACATTATCTAAAAGTAAATATGAACCAAGAGCTTCTTCATACAGGGGAAAAAGTGATGTAAGTGGCAGGAGAGACGTGCAGTTATACCATTAAACACAGCACCTTTTTAAACCACCTAAGTGCTGACAGGCTTTTGTGCTGCTGTCCAAGGTTTCAGCCTTAAAAAGCCAGCTTGTAGCTCATTTCTTTTGATGACTGAGGACAGTCATGTTTAAGGGTGGAAATACTGTCCTACAGAGAAATAGCTCAATTCTGTTAGGAGTTAACATACTGACCTGCAAGCTGACACTAGTAACATATTTCCTTTTTTTTAAAGGGAGTTCTAATTCAGTCTTCTAGAAAATATATTAATTTTTGATAGTCTTTGGATTATCTGCAAGTCTGCCAATTTCATGCTTAACCTAAATCTTCATCTCAGTCTGGAGCAAATAGGGAAAGAAAAAAATACTGTATTTTTAAAACTACAAAAGGATTTAAAGAGGAGTAATCTGTACACATTGAGCTATTCTTCCAATAAATCTCAGAACACTGGGGACATTCCAAAAGATTAGAAGATGTGAAACAATGGATTTTATTTGAAAGCCAACAGACAATACAAAGAATTTTAAGGCCCCAATTTTGGAGTCAACAAGCAGCTTGATTTATGTATGAAAAATGAACACATGCCGATTTAAACATGAACTAACAGAACATAAGCCACTTTCTAAATTCACTTAAATTTATAAGTGAAAAGTGCAAGACTTATTATGAGTGTAAGGCATCTAACTTGATACTCATACATTCTGATTAAAGAGACTTCTTAATGCTGCATACATTAAACTGATTTATAGTGCAGCTCTGGGCATAGAATCAGCAATGAATTGGTGAATTTTTCAAGAAACACCACATGAATGAGTTACCAGCTCACCATCTCTTACTATTTTTACCAGTGGCCTGGAAGGAAAACTCCTCACTGATCAGGTTTAAAGAGAAGGGAAAAATTGTGGCAAGATGATTAATTACAGGAGTAATCAGTTCTCCCTCTGAATTTGGTACAGTAAGAAGAGAATCAAGTAAGTCACAGAAATGAAAGGTCCCACCTCAGCTGAATAAAGGCAAGCAAGCTATAATAATCAGAAAGGTACTGCCTTCTCTAGTAAAAGAAAGTTTAAAGTTGTTTAAGGAACAGAACCTAAAATAATTGACACTACAGCCATAGATATGATAAGAGCATAATTGTGTTAAGTCATTAAGACATTAGATCTTGTTAGAACAAGCAAGGCTGTATTATCCTTCTCCTTCCCCCGTAAGCAGAACAAGCCAATAATACCAAGCTACATGTAGCCTGTTACATAAGTTCTCAGTTTCCCTGAAAATGAGGTAAATTATCCCTCAGTGCTTAGAGGCATATGAGTATTTTTGCTGCTGTTGTTGAAAGTACAGAGTACTTTAGGAGGATTGGGGTTTTTTTTCCCCCCAAAGCTTTGACCTGGAAAAATAATAATTTTCATACATATGCATCATACTTTTAGAATTAGGATTTGCTTCTCTCTAGCAGTTCTTTGGTAGCATGTATGCATATTTCATTATCAACTTCAGTATTACCATGCTATTGTATTTCCCAACTGTGTAAGTTAACTGTCTGTTGTATTTTTTCCTGTTGCTGAAGAAAAGCTAAAAGCAGGAGTTGGAATAAGTTGATCCTTTGCAGGTATCTACCTGTAAGATACATCTTACCATAAAGAATTTAGCAACACAGAAGTTGAGACTTCCCTGACAAAATGATATACTGAACTACACTAATTCACAATCTTTCTGTGGGCAGTCACAACATTATCATCTTTTATTAACCTCACATACACACAGCTGTCTTTACAGTGATCTTCTAACTATCATTAGATGGTTTGGTTTTGCTTTTGGGAGCCAGGAAGTTAAGAAGAGGGGTAAGGAAAAGAAACAAACAAAAAAGTAAAACCTTCGTAATTGTGAACTGAATTTTCTTTCCATCACCACTCTGTCCATTTCATTGTTTCTCTTTTATGTATTAGGATGTAACCTGGCATAGTCCTGTAATTCACCCTAACTTTTTTTTTTCCAGTCCATGCTTCAAAGTGAATTGGCTGCCTTGGCAAAACAATGCCCCAGAAACATACCAGTGGGATTTCCACAATTCTTTCTGTGTCATAGAACAGGAAGCTTTTACAAATGTTTATTACCTCACAGAATGCCCTTAAGAAGGGAAAAAGTGCAGGGTATTTTCCACCAAAGCATGTTTTAGCAACATATGGTATAATCAGTTCCAAATTAATCTTAATATGATGAAGAGAGTCAGAAAAAAGTCTGTATTAACCTTCTGCACCAGAGTAGAGAACACATCAGTAAATCGCTGGTCAGAAGGCACGATCTGAGGTTAGAGATTGTCAACACCTGAAGGGAGCATGCAATGAATGCCACTGCAGGAGAGGAAGCTGACATACACATGTGTCACCTTGCAGGCTCTAGCTCACAAAAAACACACCACAAGCCATGTGCCCTACAAGCCTTGACAAGGTCAGGTGGAATCCTGGGTCCAGTTTCCAGCACAGCCTGTAAAGAAAGACAGCCAGCCAAATGGAGGGCATTTGGAATGAAGAAAAGGTGTGTGAAACAAAGTGCCCAAGAGGCGTTACCTGCCCCCACATAAAAGAGCTGCTACAAAAAGGAAGGGAATAAACTGCTCATGTTCACACAGACACAGGAGAAATCAAGGAGCTGATACTACGGAATAGATTTTACAAAGTCTCCTTTTCCTTAAATTTCTTTCTGATGGTAGGGTTCTTCTGACAGCTGATGTGGCAAAATAAAGCCCCCCCCTAGCCCAGAACCCCGGGAATTAATTTATAATTTGCAGGTCAGCATCAGTAAAAAGAGGGTGAGGTGGTACAACTTCTGTAACTACATCTTTGAACAAATGTTGTTGACAAATAAAGAGAGAATGTCATCTATCTTTCAACAGCACTTAATTGGCACCTACTGCAGTTGTTTGTTGCTTAAATACCACTTACTCATATATTGAAGTAAATTGCAGTATCCTTTAATAATGTAACCAATACATCAGTTTCACATTTAAGAAACATGTCCCTATATAATAAGATTTCCTATTACATACTATATGTATTTAACAATTGCATCATGTAAAATTAATCTGATAACCTATTACATGCTTACCCAATATCTACATATTCTCTTTGCTTTTCTTGTAATTTTCTTCTTTTAAAGGCCAGAATATTTTTAACCTGCCACTTCTTTATCAAAACAGTTAAAAGAATTTCAATACACACTTCACATTCTATATAGTTATGTCATAAATACTGACTGCTGTGTCTTCTAAATTGTATTCCAAACACCCAACTTAGATCTTATAAAAGCTCTTGCCATTTCAGCTTTAGAGGGATGTCATCAGTCTTGACAGCTGACTGATTTGGATCTCTGGCTACTGCTAGATGATTATATAAGTTGTGCTAAATGTAACTTTATCCATTATTCTAAAATCATTAAGCTGCAGGATTTCTTTCTGACATATCCTTTACTAATTTTTCCACTGGTCTTAGATTCATGGTTTGGGAAGGCAAAGGAATATACTGGGAGATATCCTTCGTCATGATCTTCTGAGACATGAGGGAAAACTGAACATCATTTACATTTATACTAGATAGTTAATTTGCTACAGAGCACTATTATAGTCAATTTATAACTTAAAATATTCAAAAAGGTACCAGATAATCTTTTCATATAAGTCCTGGTTTATTTACATAGCACAAATTCTACCGGATTTTGCTTTGGCTGATTTGGAGATGCATGTCTGCAAGGTAATACAACTTCTTACTAGTTCATATAAACCTACCAGTTCAGAGAAAACCTACCAGTTCCTATAAACAATGGGCATACACTGCTATTTACAGCATTTCCCTAACTGTCACACAAGAACCTATACTATGGAGACCTTAAGATATTTTGCTCATTCAACCTTAGGAAAAGAAAATCTCGTAATGTTAAATTCCGTAGAGTTTGTAAGAACAAAGATTTTGTTGTGATACATCTACTGTGATGACAGAGTGTGTTCGCTGCTGATAAAGGCAGGCAGATTGCCAGGATTATGTGTGCAGATTAACAAATGCAGATTCAAAATGTTCTTTTGTACTAGACTGGAGCAGCTGCTGCATTTTGGGGAGTACAAACTGTATTCCTTCAACAGTCAGTGTGGTTTTGTCCCCTTGTTGCTGTGTGTATGTACTACACAGAGCTGGTAGTGAAGCTCTCCTTATGTTTACATGACAGACCCATACCTCCTGGTAAAAGCTGCTCACTATTTTCCATAATAGGAAGAAAGCAGTGCTCTTCAAGTCACTCCCTGCTACAACCATGTAAGATTTTTAGCTTTCTGCTATCCAGTACAAGGGTATTAAGAAAGATTTCTCTTCTTTACCATAATTCAAACAAACTGATGAAGAAATTCCTTCTAAGTAGTCTGTAAAACAATTCACAGACACATCTTTTCCTAATAGCTCAGTTACTGTGCTCCAAAATATACTTAACCCAGTAGAAGTAACCTAAACATTTATTTAAATAAACCTTTCCACATATTTAAAGATAGAAAGAAAGTTCACAGCCGCAAACCAACAGCCAAAAGCTGAACTACACTACATATAACAGTGCTATTGAAAGAGGAAGAAAATGTTCTTAAACTGTGCTTAATAAAATAGTCTTTCTTTCAAGGTTAATGAAAATACTTCCTGACCTTTTTAGAAAGCATTTTCTACGTGGTATCTGGCATTCTTTACGAACTTAATTTATGACATATTTCTTTCAAAATTTGTTCTTCCTTTTAACTAGTTTTCCTTTTGTGCTTCAGGAGTGGATTTTGGTCTGTTCTCAGGTGGCTGTTTTGGGGTCACCACCATCACCCCCTGTTTCTCCACCTCTCCCTCCCCACTTCTCCCCCCCCCGCCCAGGGCAAAAGCAGCACAAGATGAAATAATAGCTAAGAACACAATCAGAAGCTCTTTGATTCAAAACTTGAGTTTGTTCAAGGCAGAAGAACAACAACTATTTTGCAAGGAAATGAACAAGATAAACAACAGACAATAATAATGCATTTCATTATTTTCTCACAAGAGGCATGAGACTTGACTTTGGGAGGTACTACCTTCTCTTGAGGTGCATTTAATTTCCTGTCATTATTCCAAAAGCAGCAGTTTGATTTAGTAGATCATGTATGTCAGTTGGAAGACGTATTGCAATATTCTCTCCTCATTTTAGTAAAAGATTAAATGTAGTTACCACAATTTTACATTAGAATAAGCATGAGAAAATGTGCTGCTATTTGTAAACATTTCCTACATTCAGCTGGCAAAGGCCAATGTAAGGCCAGCTCTATATACATCTGTATCCATCGAGGATTTTATGGCAGTTCTGAGAAGGTACTTTCAAGGCAATTCAAGCATCATTGTTTATTCAATAGCTCTGTATAACTGAAATCAACCCTACAAGAATTGTTAGAAAGAACAATCAGATTTAGCTACCTTCTAGGCAAGAATTCTCAGTAATACAAGTTTGAAATGCCAATTATGGTGCTGGAACCCTAAGACCGAAACACTACATAGATTTTTGTATTGAAATTAAGGATGCTGGAATAAAAAAAAAAAAACCCAACAGAAAACCCAACTAAAATTAAAGCAGAGAAATCATAGAAAGCCTTAGGGTTTTTAGCATTAGAGTTGCTGGAAAGGACCAGGAAAGCCTCCCTCCATTGTATTCTTTATAGACACAACTTGGTGTCAGGAGCTTTGCTACCTTCCACATTAGTTGCCACGTTTGGTGCACAAGTTGAGCAAACAGCATTCCACGAAACCCAAAGGATGTTGCAGAGGCCTTTGTGGTTATCTCAGTCTTCCACAAATTTCTGATATGGATATACAGAAGTACAACAAACCCCACTATAACTCACTGATAACCTGTATGCTTTGCACTCACTGAATGCTAGACAAACATACTGTAAAAAACATCCCGAGACACTGCTTCTATTTACATGACACAGGAAAAAAAGCATTTTCTACATACAAGAAAAACATAATTAAATACAAGCAAAACAAAATACCCAGGCTATGAGTCAACAAAAATTGCTTGAAAAAAAAGCTAATAGGACATTAAGTTCTAAGTTAAAATGGTAAGTGCAGAATGAACTCTGTGGAGAGCTGTAGCAGTTACCATGGCCCAACTGTGAACTGGCATCTTGTGTGTGAGGGAGCCTGGTACAACATTACTGCAGCAAACAGGTGTTTGTGCAGTGCTAACTGAAGCGGGATGGTATATTTGACACGGTAAGTCCAGCAAAAATACTGGATCCCTGTTTTCAAGCAAATAAGAACCTTACAGGGAATGTGTGTGAAGAGACTAGAAATGGAACAAAAAATATGGAACCTCTAAAGATTACATTATCCCAGCCCAAACCCACAGTAGACTGGTTCTACACAGCACATCAGACTCACTGAACTTCTGTTTCACCACTATATTTGCTTATTACATTATTTTAATCTTCTGTGAAACATACTACTATCAAAGATGATTATATATCACAAGGCAGTTAGAATCTGGTGCTTTAACTAACAAATTATGGTATCTATGGGCTCAAGTCAAGTAACTGCAAATTCTTTTTATGTGTCTTCATCTAACAACTAATTTACAATAGCATGGAATGGAAACCTGTTGCATCATGCCTAAAACCAGAAAAAAAAATTCTTCAGGGCAGAAACCACATCTTACTTCTTTGTTCTGTGAACTGCTTAGTACACGTTGTATCGCTTTTCAGAGTTAAAGGAGCTGTACAGCCTGGAAGTACAGGGGCTGTAGCATGTAGCTGCAAGTAACCAGGTGAGCTGCTGCAGCCCTTCCTCAAGGAGAAACACACTGCTGATGAAAGGCACTGTCATTTCCAATGAATGCAGTCTGCCAGGGAGACCAAAAGTCTGGACTGCAGGATGAGTTAATCACTTACTGTCTGTTATCTTACCCAGAAGGAGAGCCAGGTTCTGACTGTGGGTACATACACACCTAGCACTATCAATCCCCCTGTCCTCCAGCCTTCCACAGGAGTTTTGCCAGCTGTGATTAACTTCACAATTAGTTCTGCACGACAGAAAAGCAAAACTGGTGCAAAGGTCCCCGGACTCACCTCTGCTCCCTCTTCAGGGTATTCACTTCAGTCAGCTCTTCTCTAGTCCTGGGAAATGAGTACCCCATGGCAAGTGGGCTACTGTTGGTATGATCCTAGAGCCCAGCTTCCAGGTTACGTGCTCAAAAAAACTGCATTTGTGCTCCCTGAGATGCTGCCACATTGCAAACCACAAGAGCAGTAACTGGAAGAAACACAGATATTTGCCTCAAACCTGCACTTCTGATGACTACTAACTAGCTAATACAGGCACACCTAATTGTACCTCAGTTGTAGTCCAGATTCACAAACTGCTACAGCAAAATTATTGCCAGACTTCATCACAATAGACATCTTCAAGGAAGAAGGTAATTTACAGCTAAATGGACAAACAACTTAGATGACAGCACATTACTTTTTATATTTAAACCCCATGCACACAAAAAATGTCTCAGAATTAGGAAAATAGCAATTTTTATTCCTACCAGCTATTACGGACTTATTGCTGGGGTTTTGCAGGAGCCTCTCATTCCCTTTCCATCTTGGCTGAAAATTGTAGAATTTTATGAAGGATTTAGGTGTTACTTGATTAATGACAGTAATTATACATGGGTGCAAGTTTAAAGTAGCTGCTCAGCTGGTTTAATTTCTTGCAACGCTTTTTCTGAACTGAGACTTCAACTTTTTAACAAAAGTTATCCTTTTTGATTATATTATGCTTAGCATGGCTTTTATACTTTTCCACTCTGAAAATATACAAAATATTTGTATGGCATATTTTCTTGGATATAGTATTTATACACAGGGTATTCCCTAACCTTTATCTAGTCACTAAATTTTATTTAAGAACTAAATATCTTAAAATGCCTTGCAAGTTAATGACTGTTTTTTGTAGTCAGCTGAGAACGTTCTATCAATATACAATAATAAGCTTAGAAAATAGATTTTTCTGGTGAAAATTTGGTAAAAGTCTGTAACATTACTGTATCTCTCCAGACCCTAACAACATTGGTTTTAAACAGATATTCAAGATTTGACATTATTACCCCTCAAGCCAGAAAATTGGGTAGTTTTGGCCCTGTAACATTAGGGACAGAAGTCCACTGCTGGGGTAGTTATGCAGTATCAGTTTCCCTGCAAAGTGAACTGAGATGCCAATTTTTTATTCCTTTCCCCACATGGTAGAAGTGCATTGCAGGGACTTGAGAGAAGGAAAGCATTTCTTAATTCCTCTCTGAATCTGTTTATTCTTCCCTGCACTTGAAGCAAATTGAAAGCGACCATATGAATACCAAGTGATCAGCCTGATTAAATATCAGAATTCTTGTAAAATGATTTGGCATGGAAAGTAAATTATTCAGTTAATATAAAATTCTTGTTATAATGGAGAAAGTTTTAGAAAAGCCTCCTCTGACTTGTCCTGTACGAAGAAATATATATGTTTTTAAAACAAAGAGATCCAATGCTTATATGAGTAAAAATATGAAAAAATCCAAATTGCCTTCCTCTTTTGTATCTCACATTTGAAGGCTTAAGTCAGTTTGGGTTATGAAGGAAATACAAAATTTAAAAAAATAAATCAGCGTGGAAAAATAAATTTAAGCTTGACTTGAACAGTGATCTATGCATATTATAGCTGAAAGCATTAGAAAACTATTGCATCATTATCAGAACCGTGCTGAATTCTTCAGCTATTTCTGATTTCTATAGCAGGTCAAAATCTCACATTTCCATATGGGAGTGCCTGCTGAAGACAGATTTGGGGTTTTTTTTATGCATTGGAACTTGCCAACTGACATAAATATCTTTGCAAAATTTTTTAAACTTAGCTTCCATAAACTTCTTAAATATCAGATAATTCCTTTTGTACAGAAGTATAATTTCCAGGAGAAAAATACTCTGGTTCTTGGTTCAACACTTTCAATTCCAAGCTCTAGACTATTTCTGCACTGTCTGAAGTCTAGTATAGCAGAGCTAAGACCAAATACATTTCAACCAGAAGAGAAATAACATGGTATTTGGTTCTTTTGCTCCCCTACACCTATGTACGTACACACACAGAGAAATACACGAACATAGCATTGGCAGCCTCTCAGATACTAACGCAGCCAAGCCAGTCATGACTAAACAAGCAAAGTGCTGTCTATCCTGACTCCAGCACAAAGCAGCACATCCATTTGCTAGACTTTTCAAGAACTTAAGTATGTAAGGTGCCTCCCAGAAAAGTTCAACCTAAGAAAGAGAGAAGACCAAAATGCCTGCTTTACTAAATAGTCACATGTGAAGTAAGCCAACAATTAATCCCCACAGATGTCACTGTACAAACATCCAGTCCAAGGAATTCCAAGTCTGTTGGCCACAGCTACACATGTTATAATACACGTGTAAAATTAAAACATTCCATACTCAAACCTCTTTCCATAATTCCATTTTATAATATAACTTGCCCCTTTCCATCTGGGGAAAGTCCAACACATCTGAGAAGATAACAAGAAATATCCTCTAACAAACACCAACATCTTTCTCCTATTCCTGGGGAAGACAGGCTAGCAAAGGGAAAGACAACCACACTATTAAATTGCTCAAAATTACATTTTACATGGGTTTAACACAATCTGGTCTACTAGAGGAACATATGTGTTAATTACATGGGAAAACTTCTGTTCTACATAATTGAAAAAGAAAAATTATTCCATGCTCTAAAACAGGATATACATTTAAATTTGTAAGACTTTTAGAAACTGTGACATATGGAATAATAGGAAAAGGTACTGGAAGACATCAAGAGAAAAGACTGTCACTACTGCAACAGCCAGATTTGAAGCTCTCTGCCAACTTTACTAATAGTACAATAAGGAAAAGGGTTGAGGCTTTCCAATTAAAATATAATGCTGCTGCTATGAACTTGCGTAGGAATGAGAGCATGGTTTGACCAAGTAAAACTCTTGGGCTCAGGATGTTAGTACTGAGTCTACAGTTTCACAGCCACTTTTTTGCTAGCAGTTGTTTAGGACAAGGCTGTGTTTCTGCCCAAGCCAGTTGCGTTCTCTGTCCTTGTCACAGCCCAGCTACCTGTCAACTGACAACAGCAACAGTGCACCCATCTGTTACTGGTACTGGAGTGGGGACCAGCGCCCTGGGCACAGCAGGAACCTGGGGCTATCAACTCTTATGATGTTCATGTGTCAATAACTACCTGCTGACTATGCCTAAACAACACAGCAAAGAAACACACAAACAGCCCCACAAGCATGGGGGAAATAAATTAATATTGAAATGCATTTTATTACTAAAACAAAGATCAGCAAACCAAACTAGGGAATACTGACACTTTTTTTTTCTCAACTGACAACTCTGGAAAGAGATGACTCTTACAACTACTCTAGACAGAGATCAAACTAAAAGAATCAAATGGGGAAACCAGAGGCTCATAAATGCAAGTGAGTAACCTTATTTTCCTTCAGAGGCAAGAACAGAATGAAGTTCTGTAAAAACATAAACAGGAAGTTTGTTTGTTAAATACTTTGACTTCTGTGAACATTAAGAACACTCCTAAACCACCCACAAATATTGCATGTGTCCTGCAAATTTTGCATCACTTAGAAACATAGAATTATTTAGATTGGAAAAGACCTCTACAATCACCATAGCTATATTAATTCCCACACACCTTCATTCTGGCAGCAGCTACAGGTCACTGCCCACAAATACTTCGTTCACTTCATTTATTCTCTAAATTAAGTATTAAATATAAACATAAAAAGGTGAACTTTAAAAATATTTCACTTTAAACATATTAGCATCTTATTCTATCATACTGCCATTTGCTAAACAAACATATGTAGACATCCTTTTTACAGTTAATTTTTTATAACACAGCCCCAAACAAAGAAGAAAAGCCATTACTTAAGAGCTTACTAATAGAATCATTCCTCAGTTGAACTAATGTTTTAATTAGCAGTTGTATAAAGCAAAGACATATTATTAAAAGTATCCATGAAAAAATACCATTGTTGCATGTTTTACATTGACTTAATGTGCAACAGGTGACTATTCAATGTTATTAGGTTAAATTGCCTACCACCAAAGCCTTTTTTTTTCAAGCTTTTAAGCAAAGATTTCTGCCCAAGAAAAATGTTTACAAACTTTTCTAACACAGACATATTCACTCACAGTCAGTGCTGTAAAACTGAAATCAAAGTGATCATATTGTCACTGCTATATTTAAAAATGTAGCATTTGAACTAAGCAGGAAGATAGGTGTGTTCTAGCATTAATACAGAAGAAATACACCTGCAGTGACAGCTAATGAGAAGAAAAAAAAAACAAACCAAAACAATTATAAACTTCCCAGTAATGAATCCTATTGAACTCTTGACAAAAATACTTCAACATAATGATGCATTTTTAAAGACACATCTGTAGGTATTGGGACTACACAGAGAGAAGAGATGTAACACACAAGTTCTGAACACTCACCATCTGAATTGGTTTTTTGTGAAGATCTCGTTCAGTCACCAACTTCTCTTGGTCAGTGACATAAAGGCCTTTTTGTGCCAGGGCTTGTATAACAGCATCATGACCTAGAAGTGGTTTTGCAGCATCACTCTTGAGAATAAGGCTCCCAGCACGACAGTAGAGCTCGGCAGACAGCAGCAAGTTAACAACAGGTGGTTTAATGTGCTCTTGGTCATACTGGTCTGTGTAAAATGGTTCTCGTAGTTCTTCTGGAACATTTTCTACAAAATAAAAAAAAGCACAAGTCAGTATCAGAAAGGACAGTTGGAGTATTAGGGGATTTTTTAAAAACTATATATGAACTCAAAATTATGTTCAAGAAAGCATAATCAAGGGGAGGCCAAAGTCTCCACCAGCAATTATATTATAAAGTACTGGGAAAAATTTAATACAATGGTAATATTTGAACTATAAATAGAAACTTCAGAAAAATTCCAAGTGTCTCACACTGCAAAGGCTACAACAGACCAACCTGTGGTTTCACAGCATCATTACATTAAAATTTCTTGGCTTCTCCAAATACATGCCCAAACATTCTCATTTCCTTTGGCATAACATTATATAGGTCAGACATATAAAGGCAGAGCAACACCCTTTTAAACTCTGGACTCTATTACAATAACAAAATGGAACTGAAACATTATGTTTCAGCACAGAATAATTCAAGACAAAAAGCAGCCTTCTAGTTTCCATGTATGCAGGAGCATTTTGATTATTATACTGTCTATTTCAAAGGTCATGCATCACAGAATGATGACAATCCAGCAGTTAAGCATAAATATATGGGCTTTTAACTGAAATTAGAAGAATGGAGAAGGAAGAAAAAATATTATCAGTTTCTTTCTGAAAAAATACTGAGTTCTTATTGGCCTAGTTGTGTTACTGACTTCCCTTAAAATTGTGGTTTTCCTCCTTTTTCAGTGAGCTGGCTTAGCACCCACAGAAAGCTACGCAAGATTTTGTCAAATTTATGCTGAGATTTTAACTCCAAAATTAGCATTCCAGGACAATCCAAGTTTTTTCAAATACTGTACATAACACAATACAGGCAGACTATATTTATAATTGTCTACCACAAAAGTAATAATTAAAAATGAATTAAATACAGTACTAGATCAAATTAAATTAGATCAAGAGTCAAGTGGAAAATAACTTTCAGATTTTCAGGCGTACACACTGCAAGATGCTCCATTTTCCTGCTGGAAGAATTTCATTCTCTATTGTTGTAAAATTAGTTAAGCCAACAACATTTATGGGATAAAGAGCATGTGATTCTTTTCCCAAGTCCAAATGGAAAAAGCCTGTTTAATTGCTAGAAGAAAAGATAAGTGCGTAGGAAAGCAGTGATGCAACTCTAAGTTCCTATTCCCTTTGCCTTCAGCTGGATAAATGGCTAAACAGACAAGGTTTGAATCAGTCTGGAGTAAACAGCCCAGTAAGGGTGGAGCAGGAGAAGAGAGAGAAAGAACAGAACATGCCATCACAAGATAATGACAGATCATCTTCTTCCTCATACATATTCTATTGCAGTTCATGTGCTTCCATGATGGGCTTTGGAAGGTGCCAGCTGCCTTCTAGTTGTGAAAGAAGATATGCTTTATAGAGTGCAAAAAGTGAAAGAAATATTAACACATTCCTTAAATGCCAGAAGGATAGTAGGAAAGGGTAAGCTATTGCTGATTCTTTTCCCAATTCAGAGTATCAAGTGAAAGAGAGGTATAGTTTGTAATTTGCTTAAACCATGAGCCTACATTTGGCAAGAAAACTGACAGCTCTGCTTTAGAATACAGATCAAAATATACCCTCAGCACAACTACTCTGCCCTTTAAAACACAAATCTAATGTCTAACAGGCCTACTTTTTTACAAGATGATATTAAAACCGCTAACAAAAATATCTCCCAGTGTCAGGAAATGACATTTCCATCTTCTCTTCCACTTCCCAAATTCTAACAACTAACTACAGGATCTAGAGTCATCCAGTCCAACAAAAGGCATTTCTAACTGAGGATCTCAGAGCTGCTAGATACCTGCTTCCCCAGGTATTGTTTTCATCTATCTCAAGTCTACCTGACCTTCTTTCTTTTCCCTCTTTGTCCACACATTGTCTATTTAAACATTAGGCTTGTTATTTCTGAAGTCCCTAACAATCCATTTCCACTTCAGTATCAGGAGCTCAATTCTCATCAGGACTTTATCCTCTGCAACTCCAAATGCCAACTCTTAAAGCATCTTTATGCTATTTCTTCAAGATAGAGAGGATTAAAAAACATTTTTTGTAAGTATCTCACAATGCTCATGCAGCAGATTTTGCTTTTGAAAAAACAGAAAAAAACCCCACAACAAAAACCCAACCCAACCAACCAAATAAAAACCCAAACCAAAATCCACACACCAATGTTTTGAAGCAGATGAGAATTTAAATGGGGATGGGAGGAAACAGGGAGGAACCTATAAAGCCATTTTTAATTTCTTAGAAGATCTAAAAAAGCCTCATTCCCATATGAAAAAAAACCAAACTCTTGAGGCAGGAGTACTTAGCTACACATAAACAGAAGTCACATACTCTGTGGTTCAGATTCACTGAAGACAATGACAGATTTCAAGTCTGAAAATTTGAGCCAGAAGAGAAATCTCAAGACAGTAAATAACAAACTCAATGCCTGTTATTTCTTGTCTTCTGTATCACTGAAGCACATCCTAAAGTGACAAGATGCAATAAATGCATTTATCATGAAAGAATGACATCCACTACTGGGATTTAGTAATTAAAAGCTCAATACAGAAAAAAAAAAAATCGACATTATGACTAGCAAAGGCAAATAGAATTATTTATAAAGCTTAGTTCCGCTTCTGAAAATACAGCAAAAGACAAAATGACATGTATGCCATTTCTTTTACTTCATTGGTGTACACAGAAATAAATCTGGAAAAAAACCTCATTGGTCTTTGTAAAAATGTATTAGAAAAGAAATGTATTAGAAAAATAGAATACAAAGGGCTAGGAAGAAAAGCTGTGGCTGCAGACATATTCTGAATGTATAAAAAGTGTGAAAGCATACAAACAAGGAATCTCTGGTGCAACAAGATTAGAATTCTTTACAAAAATTCCTGCCAGAGTTCCCTCTGCACAGGCAGAAACACGGGAATTTCCCCCACTCCATAACATATATTGAACTGTTTGATACCAGAATAGGTCTTGATAGAAGATTCAAACTGTGTTCTCATGTTAGAGTTTAAAAAGAAAACAAAAAACCCCCACAGAGATAGGTAACAGAGAGAGAAAACTCTATCTCAGAGTAGAAGTCCTTCCAGAATTGGCATGTGCTGCCTCTGGAGTCTTGTGGCAGGGAATTATTTCAAGGCTACATCCAGTTTTCAGCAGATTATCAGAACAATCAGTAGGGTCAAAAGCCTTTATTACCAATTCTGTCAGGACTAGAGATTGTTAAACAGGCTCTGTTCAGTAGAGAAGAATCTTAACACTAATCCCTGATATGTGCATTTTACCAGTCATTCCTTTGCCCAGCTGACAAGAGGAATCTTTCAGATTAAACTCTGAGGTAAATGACCCGTGTTAAAAGAAATACCTTGTTGCACGTATTGCCATAAAGTACCATCTGACCTTGAAATCCGTGGTAATTACGTTAGGGGGGTATCCTGCTGGACACATAAAATGCAGGTGAGACCGGGATAGCGGGTGCAGTGCTGGAGAGAAGGTGGAAGATCTACCTGCACTCTTCCAGCACCAACAGGTTTTGGAAACGTGGACTTGGACAAAAGGCAGTAGTCACAGGCTGATGCAAGGAAAAAGTTTTTCAAGAGAGACCACCAGAGTATAGGTACAGGTTGCCTGGGGACCCAGCTGTGAAACCATCCACAGGGACTTTCAAAACTGTGGACAAGGCCCTGAGAAACCTCTTCTAACTTTGAGGCTGCCTCTTCCTGGAAAAGGAGACTAAACTAGATGACCACCCTATTTTTTTCCTAGAACTGTGAACAGGACCACAAATTTTAATTTTGGAAATAATTCTGACATTTTGAATTTTGTGAATATTGTACTATGAAGAGAATAAATGAAGCTAATGGGCAAGTTCAACACACAGAGATAGGAACAAAAAAGTATAATACCGCATTAGCCCAAAACTGTAACTCAAATTAAACAATCAGGCTAACTTCAAGAAAGTAATCAACATATCTTCAGGTAATTTTTCATAAATAATCAAGGAATCAAGAGTCCTGCAGATGCTCTTTTTAGAGAAGAAAAAAAAATTTAAGAATTAAAGGGCTTATTCAAAGCTTTAAAGCAAACACAGGATTATTATTACTCCCTGTTGTGGTTTAACCCCAGCCCCAACTAAGTGGCCCAGCTTCTTGCTCTTTACCCCCCTTCTCCCTGGTGGGATGGGAGGATAGGGAAGAGAGCTGGAAAAAGGTAAATCCTGCAGGCTGAGATAAAAACAGTTTAATAATTGAAACAAAGTAAAATTATTACAACAATAATAACAATGAAAGGGAAAAAGAGAGAGAGCCCATTCCCAAGCAGCAATCAGCCCCTCCCAGCCAACTCCCCCAGTTCATCCTGAGCACAATAGCCATGGTTTGCAACATCCCTGTGGCCAGCTCAGCTCAGCTGTCCTGGCCATGCTCCCCCACAACTCTTCCTGCACCTCCTTGCTGGCACAAGGCTCTGAGAAGTCCTTGACTTAGAGAAAGCACCACTGAAGAAACAACTGAAACACCAGTGTGTTATCAACAGTGCTCTCACACTGAATCCAAAACACAGCACTGCATCAGCTACCAGGAAGAAAATTAACTCTATTCCAGACAAAACCAGAACACTCCCCACTGTGAGAGAGAAATGCAACTTAATTTTCCATTTAAACAGACCATTTTAAAGGGAAGGAATGGTCTAAAAATAATTCATGCATACCACTACTGAATTTACTTTTAAAAGTTGCTTTATAAAAAACCCTCTCTGCTCAGATAAGTAAGAATTACTCCTTGGGAGACAGTATGAATTCCTCCTTTGGAAAAAATTACTTGTATTAGTGTGAAAAGTCTAAACTTTCTTCAAAAACAAATTGCTTCTTTGGTAAAGTTTCCATGCTTCTACACAGATGAATACAATCCTTTACACACCTATTGAGTTTTTCAAGTTTGTATCAGGGAATGATTTCAGATTTATGAATGTTTGCCTTAAGAATGTCCAAAAGCTTAGAAGTCTTTGTCAACATGGTCTCCATGTTGTTTGTTTGTTTTGGTTTTTTTTAATTCCTGAGGATAATATAAACAAGTTAAAATATTTTACCATGGGCTTTCTAATTAAAAGATGGGAGCCACAAGGCCACATTAAGTCTCAGCCTAGAAAACTTCCTCTCTAGAGCTTACTGACATCAATGCACAAAGACATTAAGAAGAAAAAATTATTTGCAGAAGACTGAGGTTTAAAACAGAATTATTTAATGAAAATTCTAATACCTTTAACCACTTTCTAGTCCAAACTAGTAGATGAATATATGTCAAATCTTAATGGACTTGACAGTTTTCTGCAGGTCAGCAAAAGTATGCTTTTGCCATGAAGTAACCGTGCTGTTACCTCATTCAGACTCCCAATTGCCAACAAGGATTCTGGTGGCACATTTACAATCTGGGCACAAGACAGCAGAGCCTGCACAGAAGTCAGGAGTCCGAGAATTGAAAACAGGTCAGAGAAGAAAGAATTATATTATTTAACTTCTGATGAATTTTTGTATTGGACTCAATAGAACAGAGACATTTCAGTTTACTATTTTATTTTGGAGACACCACCAAGAAACAAGATTTTTAATCAGGAAGTGGAAAACAAAATGAGAGAGTAGAAATTACAAAATCATTTTTACTTTTTGGTTTGTTTAATCAGTCTGCCACTTCCATTGTTCTTGGCTAGCAGGGTGTAGGTGTACTTCTGTCTAGAGACAAGTATCTGAAAGGCCAACCTCTATAAATTTACAGCACGCTCAATTTCAGTATAACCATTCTTAACTTTGTCCACCTTGCCAAGCTGAACTTGAGAGATTCTTGAATTTACCTTCACAGAAATACATCAGAACTTACATCACAGAATAAACAGATCCTCCCCTCCTGCCTCTAGATTCCACAAAAATAGACCATTACCCACTGCTTCAACAGTTGTTCTGCACTTAAAAGGGATTCCTCATTCAAAAAAAGAAACAAAAAACCAAAAAAACCCCAAACCAAAACAAACAAAAACACCAAAAACAAACAAACCAACCAAACAAGCCCCAAACCTTTTAAGGAAAAAACATGCAGAGACTCTACTTTCATAGCCTAAACAGTCTTTAGTTATTCTTTGAACACAGAAATCACGTAAGAAATGCTCTATTAATTGTCACACTATTTGTCTATCCCATCCAATATTCTGTCTTCAGTAGCACAACAGGAAGTGCTCCTCACAAAACCTACAAAATGTATCTGGTACTGGCATTTCTTATTAAAATGGGAGGATTAGCATCTAATTTACTAAAACCTGTGTATTGATTCAGGTTTTAATAAACAAAATAATGACTTAGAATTAACCCTGGCAATAAGGGGATCAATTTTCATTAACATAAACGCCTTCAGAACTTAGTTTTGGGAGAGGCAAGTTATGAGAAATGTAAAGATAATAGTATAATTATAATCCTATCTCACCCAGCTAGCACCATGATGACTATTATAGACAAGTTATGATTTAAATAGCCTATGGAGTATGGAAAAAACTCTTTCAGAAATTTAGAGATGAACATTTCTTGAACTATTACTAGGCTTTATTAAGCCAAGGAAAACTTTTTGCCAGTCATAAGTAGATAGAAGTGAATGGACACATCTTCTTCGGTGTCTGGCTTACAGGTTCGCTTAGTGTAAGACTGCTTTTAACTGAATAAAAGAAAACATATTGGAAACAGTTAGAACTATACAAATCTTACATTTGGCAAATAGATTTCAAACACTACATTTCAACTCTGCAGCAGAAATGTTTATTACTACCACCTAATCCAGTAATAATGTTTTGTCCAATTGTTCAAAATAAAAAAGAAGGGGGAGGAGGAAGAACTCACTCTACTTTTCTTATGAAGTCTTGAGAGTTTTTCACTTCTATCCTCATTTTCTAGAATGATCACCAAAACAATCATTCAGAGCTCTCAATTAGCAGAGCAAGTAGTTAAAAGTTACTAATTTCAGGAGTGAAATTGTATCCAGTTGTGCTCATTAAAATCCACCAGCTAGCTGTAGAATGGAAATTACGTAAGATCTCATATTGAAAAAGTGATACATTCCTGATCAATAGCATACAAATAGCCTTCAAGTTTGAGTGAGACGCCTTTAAACACGGAGTCACTAAAGTAACCCAACAGATTACCCTAAATCATAGGGTGAAGAGGAAAATTTTAAACTATATCTGCAGTAGTAATTGCAATGGCGGTCAAAAAATACGAAGAGAAACCAGGTATAGGGAGAAGAAATATATTTCACCTCATCACCTGAAATTGGTGAGCATTTGGCTACAGTGTCTTTGTTAGATCTATTACATTCTGCAGACAAGCACTTACAGCTGTAAAGGCAAAAAGGCTCAAAACAGGCTCAATGGCAGAGTCACTGAAAGAACAGATTCTATACCCCAAAGGAGGTCCATCATGTACTGCCAATCCTGCAACTGTCACCTTCCTGATCACCTTCCTGCACATTTGTACATGCACAGTCCACAACTTCAGAGGACTCTGCTAAACCCAACAGATCCAAAAGCTCATACAATTTTACGTATTTACTTTAAAAAAAGTGACCTACAGTCAAACTATGTTACAAGTGTGTTCTACAGAAAGGAGTGATACAACACTTTCCAAGTAAAACATCTCAGTAGATGATTTGTCTAATGCACTGATTTTAGTAGGACTGACTGAAGTATCAATTTGTCAGCAACTATTTTAGAGAGCTGATGGAATCTATAAAAAAAATTTTCTCACAAGAATCTCAAACATTCGTTTTTGGACTCCAAACTCTTCTACAAGGTTTTGCTACTGCCAGACTGAATAAAAGTGAAGAAATTAGGTCTGCCAGAAAAAGATTAAAACATGTTCTGGCCTGCAACACCCAACATAACAGATGAGAGTATTTAGCTACAACTTGTTTCTGTCAGATACACAGCACTCATTTCCTCCCTTCATGGTTCTACTGGCAACATGTGCAAAGAGCAGTAAGTAGCCACACATGAATTCTGAAAACATTAATCATCAGGAAAAAGCTATTTTTAAGTTTCTTGGGTAATATTTAGCTGCAAATTATGCCATTTGTAACCCATTGCTTCAAACGCCTATAAAGGATACATTTAATGTTAAAAAGTATGTGGACTATTTGATATTCACTTCAGAAAACACAACAATGTTTAAGACAATTGCTCAGGCTTGTGCAGCTTCTATTTAGCTTTTCATTTATGCCTGTCCAAAAAAAAAAAAAAAAAATCTCATACTAGCCAGTGAAATGTAGCAGAATAATATGTTGCATGGATAGTAAAGCAGCAACAGATTTAACCTGACTTTAGAACTGTTCACATTATTTTCTGAGAATCATACACAGAGATATTCTTGACTTAGTAACTAAAAATTGGATGAAAAGCTGTGCGAAAACCCATTTTCCAAGAGTACTCAGATATCCCCTACCAAATGGGAAGAACATTGCCTTCCATGTACTTCCAGGTTCAAGAACTCATATCTTTAGTCACACTAGACAAGGTTGTAGAGAAGTGATTCCAAGGTACAAAAGGATTGAAAGCACTTTGGAGGACAAAATTATAATTCAAGGTAATTTCAATAAGTGGAAGAAGTGGCTTGAAAATAGGATGCAGTTATGTAAGTATAGCTGCAAAGCTGGAACCTATAACAGTACAATTACAAGTTGGGAACAACTGAGTAGGCAGCAGTTCTGCAGAGAAAGATACGGAGCTACAGTGAATCACGGACTGCATGAGTCAACAATTCTAGGCTGATGCAGAAATGGCAAACATCATATTTTAATGAATAAATCAGAGTATTATAGGTTGGAAATATGAAGTAATTTTTTAAATTTACCTTGTACTGGTAGTGGTTTAGCTGGACCATTAGATCTAGATTTAAGTACAGAGCTCATGCAAACCAACCACAGGAAAAAACTACATGAAAAACCAACAAAAAAAGCCCCCAAACCAACCCTTAATAAGCACAGAGAGCAAAAAGGTTTGACTTACAAAAAAGAAATAGAAGTCTGTTTTGTCTAAATAATATTACAGACATTGCTTTTATTATATGAAAGGTGTTATAAAAAGGTAAGGTGCCCACCATTCTCACAAGTACCAGGAAAAGGGTAAGTAATGGCTTAACAATGTAGCAAAAGACATCAAGATTTTGTTTAAACATCTAAAGATAAATAAGGTCCAAACTGACTAGCAGACATACTGTGGGATCTCTATAATTAGAGATAGTTAAAAAACAGGCTAAACAAACAACTGTCAGGAATGATGTATATTTAGCTCAGTCTGTCTTTAGGATGGCGGATGGATAACAAATTTTTCAGAGACACTTTCTATTACTATAGCAGACTGAGAAGGCAAAACCTTCACATTCCAAAATAATGAAATCCACTTCTGTTGCTTTAGAAATAAAAAGGACACAGAGTACCACAACATCAAGTCATTTTTCAACTTATTCCTATGAAGTAAGTCCCATTATACTTTGAAGTTGAAGGCTAGACTGTCTATACAGTTCATCCAGTTCCCTGGGAAGAAATTTTTCTATACTGAAATGGTTAACTGCCAGCATTGGGAGACAGGGCTGAAATTAAGTATTTGCAGATTTAATGTCTAAGGTCAAACATTCCCCCTTTTATACGTCACACTTGTTAATTTTCCCCCTTTCAGTTACTGCAAGTTGTTGTCACTGAAACAATTTGGTTATTACAAAACATTTAATCTGACACGTCCTAACACTGATATATTGTCTCACAGCAAAACACCAAGGCAAAAAATCCTACACACCCTCAACACTTAGATATGAATTCCTTCTTCAATCAGTATTTCTTAAACAATTCTTCATACGAGATGCCTTCAATATGACTGCTAATACATTCTTACTCTCATATGACACCTCACTAATAAGACAATTTCTTTTGACCTGCCTCTATTCTGGCCAAACTCTATACTTGCAGTTTCACCAAGGACAACAGCAACAATTTGTCTCCTGGTTTTTGTACATAGGTATCAATGAAACACCAAAAGCCATTACTAGTGTTAATGAACAGTACCTATTTCAAAGTCTTTTTGTAAGAGCAAATTCACAACATGTAGCCAAGCTGTATCCACAACTCTGATTGTACTGAAACATGCTTTTAAGACTGTGAAAGCCGTCCACTGAAAGATGTACCCCTTTGATACATAAAGATTTATATTTCTTTAATGGATACATGATTGTAACAACCTATGCTTGTCACTAATCAAAGTGAACTGCATTACTTTGTTTCATAGACGGTAGGGAAAAACCCTTCCCTTCCCCTGCACAGTTAGGGAACTCCAATACTTGAAGGATAAAAAAAGAAATAAGATGTGGCATCCATAAACACACTATCATCGTTTGTATTTCCTCTGTAAAAATGTATATAGCAATAGTTAGAAGACATGACTGAGGCTGTGATCTATTCCCCAGAACTAAAATAATTTAACAAACCCAAACTTCCTTCCTTCTTGGAAAAGGTGAAGGTCAGTTCTTCTGTTTCACTCCAAGTATAAAGGAAGCATTTGTACTGCAGACATGCAAGTCCTGTATACCGTTTGTCCCTACTTCAGCCACAAACTCTTCTTTGAAGTTTCTAGTTATATTAACCTAGTGGAAGAACTGGGACCAGAAACACTACAAATGTGTGTGCTTACCTCTCTTCCTACTGTTACATTACTTGCAGTGTTTAGAGAGCAGATGGACCAATTATCCCCTCTAATCATGTTTCATTCGAGTATCTCAGAACAGACCCAGTAATGAAGAGAAAGAGCAAAGGAATTTGTTTTGGATCACATTTTCTATAGAAAGTAGCAGAAAAGTACCCTGCAAGTGGCTTTACACATCCAATAGAAACTCAACCAATATAAACCAAGACATTTCAACCCTAGGTTGAGAATCTGTCAAACTCCAGTAGAAAAAAGTTTTCAGGTTAGAAGTCTAGGTTATATAATAGCACAAGCATTGTACACTCAGAATCCCATGAGTAGATCCTATAGAACCAAGCTACCTAAAAATATAATGATCTCTGAAAGTGTTGAATTAAATACTTCCAGGAATTTTCTCTACGATTTTACCTTTCATATCTGCATAGCTAATAAAGGCATATATCAAAATATTACTTGTCCAGGTTTCACAAAGAGAAGTAGAGTTTATCAACAAATCTTTATATGGAAACAGTATTCTGATATTTTCTTTCTTTTTGAAGTGATGCACTTACTGAAATTTCACTAGATTCAAGCACTAGATTTAAAAGTGGCTTTTTGGAAGCATCATGTCAAATATCATGAATTCCCAGAAGCATCATAAAGACATGCCTTTAATCCTGGCTAAATACATAATAGCACCCTGCCCCTAAATGTAAGAGGTGCAAAATTCCATAAGGAGGAACCTTTTCCTGTTATTTTACAAAAAACAGAGGCAAAAGTAATGATTTTTGATATCTACCTCACCTTTCAAAAAACCACATTCTTTTTAATCCACAGAAAACTAAATTATTACTAAACTACAGCTATACTGAAACCAAAAACCACAAACAATAAGCAAACAACCCCACCTCCCCCCCAAAAAACTAAAAAAAAAAAAACCAAACAAAAACACCCAAACAAACAAAAACAAACAAAAAAATCCCTCAGCTTGGTAAATTTTCAAAACGCCTCCCTCAGAAGACCTCTGCAAGTCTGGTATTCCTCAAGGCCCAATAATGTTTCAGGCACAGAATAATAGGTCTGGTATTCCTCAAGGTCCAAGGTTTTCAACGACAGAGCCCTGATGCCTTTTGGAGGCTTTACAAATCGATTCCATTTACACTTACAGACAAGGAGAGCCTTCTGTATTGTGCAGGCCAAATCCTGGCATTAAATGCTCTTTTTCCTGAAACCCTTCTTATTGCTAAACCATTCAAATGGCTACAGGCTACTGTCACACATGTCAAAACTAAGAGCACGCACCCATTTCCATTGCTAGTCCCCAATTCAGCTCCTAAGCAATATCAGGAAACATTTCAAGATGACAGACAAACGCGGATTGCTGGTTTTTTTTCGCATGGTAGAAGTGTGACCCGAGTAATAAATAAAACACCCTTTAGAGAGATCGATGCACTCAAATAAAATTATATTATCGCCACTACACAAAATTTACTTGCTGATAGAAACAGTGGGACTACTCCAAAAAGACTAAGTGTAATTAAGGAAAAACAAAAGAAAAACAAAAATACCTACAAGGGTTAAGGGATCTTAAGGATAAGGGAACAGACCAAAAGCATTTCCCACACATCTCGGCCCCCCCCCCTTCTCAGCTCTTCAGGGAATGGCTCGCACGTCCTCAGTAGCGAAGCAACCAAGCAGGAACCAGCATCAAAGAAAGAGAAGAAGGAGACGCCACCTACCTGTCCCAAAGGCTTTGGCCACCAGCCAGGCCAGATTACAGGCGATTTTCGCTCGGGAGAAATCATAATGGTCAAAGGGTTTGATGGCAGGAACAATGAAAGTCTTCCTCATCTCCTTGGCGTCTGCGGCATCCCCCATCTTCTCACAGGACCCCCAGCAATTCAGAACTTACATGGTTGTTTCTCCGTCCTCCTCCCACGGCCGGGAGAGCCGGCTGTAAATACGCCGACAGCAGCTGGGGCAGCGCCGGACCCAGCTGTCCGTAAAGGGCTAACACCGCCTCCCGCCTTTCTCTGCACAGGAATGTAGCCGAGCCCGAGTGTCCTCTTCTTCTTCCTCCTCCTCCTCGCTCTTTGTCTCAATTCACGCACGCCGCCGTCCCTCCGCCTCCGAAAAAATGCCCCCGGCGGCCCCGGCCCCGCGTTCCCTGGGGAGACCCTGCGGCCAGGGCTGGGCGCCCCAGGCGGCCGCCAGCCCTCCGGCCCGGGGCGGGAGCCGCCGGCAGGGCCCCCGCAGCCGCCGTAGGCCGGGACGCGGCCCTTCCCAGCGCCGGGATGTCAAAACGCCGGGGTCCGGCCCCAAAACGCCGCACAGCCCCGCACCGCCCCAGCGGCGGCCTGTGCGGACCGGGAGCAGAGCCGGCTGCCCGCCACTGCCCGGCGGCCCCGGCGCCCTCCGGCCGGCGCCCCACTCCCCGCGCCGCTCGGCGATGCCGCTGCGGTTCTCCACCCGCGGCTGCCGCACTGGACGGGCGAAGGCGGCTGCGCATGTGCCACCAGCGCCTCCCCGCCCGGGCGGGGCGGGAGCCTGAGGGGCAGCGCCGGGGCGGGCCCGGGCCGCCCCCTCCCCACGGGGGCTGTGGGCGCCGCGTCAGGCGGGGTCGCTCGAGGTGGGTCCGGCCTCGGGCGGGGCGGCCTCAGGAGCGTGGACCGGCTCGGCTCGGCTCGCCTCGCCTCGCCTCGGTTCGGCTCAGCCCAGCCCAGCCTTAGCCCGGCGGCAGCGGGAGGGGGGGAGTGTTTCCCGCGGTCAGGGGGCGCCGGCAGTGCTGGGAAAGGCTGGGAAAGGGCGGTGTCCCTCGGCCGCGGGTCCACCCGCTCCGGCGTCGCCTCTCTCCACAGCGTGGCCGGACGGGCCCTCTGTGGTGTCGTCGGGGAAGGTCGGGATCAGCCCCGCGTGTCTTCTCTGTAAGGGGAACTGCCTGGCTGCAGGGGAGCCCGGCGGGCCGGGGTCGCGGTGGTCGGAGCACGGAGCGCTGCCAAGGAGACGGGCTGAGCATCCCGCCCCTGTGCATTTGTCCCTCCTATTTTAAATCACGTCTGTATATAACTTTGAGAATACTCGGGTAGAAAAATAACAAAGCCTTAAAATGGTTCGGGGCCTGGTCACGTAATCACTGTAATAGCAGCAGGAGTAGCGATTTGCCCTGAAGACCATCTCCTGTCTTGCCCACGAGTACCTGGGCTGTTTTCGGGAGCGTACAGAATCACTTTAACAGTGGGCTGCGTGGAGGGAAGCATTAGTCACGGTAGGAAGCAGTAATGCGTGCTTTGTGACTCAATCTGAACTGGATGGGTCGGCTTCGAAGTGCGGGTCTGAGGGTGCGGCCGTGTTGGTGAGGGGAGGCTGGCGGGAGGCTCTGCTCCCTCGGCACGGGCACTTGTCATCGGGTGACCCGCAGCGCCAGCGGGGGGAAATCTCCACGTTTTGGCAGCAAATAGTTATTGTAGGTTATTGTGGATATATTGTTATTGTATGTATATATACATATATGTATATAAAAATATATATATATAGTTTGGGGTAATGTCTAAGTCTGCCCTTCTTCCGCTAAAGAATAATTAGACAGAGTCTTAGCATGACACTGTAAAATTTCATGTAATTTTCTGGCCAGACTCTTATTTCTTTGTGTTTCAAGTGGATTGTGATTTGATCTGCATGGAGATTTTTCTATTGCTGTGTGGGTCTGTGTGCTTCTGGCAGTTCACATGCACAGTGAGACAAACATCATGATTATTAGGCAAGAGTACTTTACAGTTTTAGTGACATGTATCTATATTTATTAGTAATGAGTAAATGAAAGGGTTGTGGAGGTCAACATTTGAAGAAGTCGTTGCTGAGTATTCGCCATACACTCTCTGGGATGGGATTCCCAAACTGTCATGCATACCACTCATAAGTAGTGCATACCTACCTACAAAACTAGGAGCTGCTGCGGGCAGTACTCAGCAGAGCGGAGGGGAGGAGGAAAGTTGAGAAATCCTTGCTTTAGCAGGCTGATGACTGAAATTCCCAGATCCTCTGCAGCAGAAATAGTAATAATAATACAAAATTAACATACAGGTGCACTTGGGAAGATGTTCTCTATTAAGAAAGACTATATGCTTCATTTTCAACAATTAATATTTGCACATTTTCCTGATTTTTTTAATACATTGGAAATAAGTTATATTAGACACTTTACATTATTTTAACTATTTTTTTATATTGCCAATAGAAAATTATTTTAATTCTTCCTGCATATTTAACAACAAACACCTGAAATTCATAAGCTTTAAAACCTCAAATGATTAGAGCTAAGAAGAAAAAAAGAACTATGTTCCAGATCCCAATTAATTTGTTTCTTGTATGACTGAGAAAATACGTCAAAATTTTATCAGCCTATAGGAAAACATGTTTAGAAAAACTGTAAGGCCATTATTTACCTAGGATGGTATTTTTTGTGGGTGCAGCATTTGTGCCAATGAAACCTATCAACAAACCAAACAAAATCAAAGAAAGCTGTCTTGTGGTAACTGCAGTCAAAGTGGGGTTTCATTTACTTAGTGCTCTTTAAAGTGAATGCATGAATATAAAATCTAATATAAGTAAGTGCAAAAGAAGACATCACCACCGGTTGCTGGAGTTCTTGTGCCAGTTCTTCTACTTTTGCAAACATGCCAAAATGTCATCTTGCTTATTGCATTGTCGAAGATACCAACAGCCAACACGGAAAACTATTGAAATCTGCTCTAATTGCTCAGTGCAAATAAACAGGAAAACTGAATGAGGAGTCATCCCTTTCTGCTCTGCTCCTGTTTATACATCTTAAAATATTTTAAATAGTGATAATCTTTCCTGTACACAGTCTTTCTGCTGCAGAGTATTTTATACTTTAGTGTTAATTCCAAGTGGAAAGACAAAGTATTAAAACAAGCATCTCACAGATTTTTTTTTTTTTTACCTTCATTCTCCCTTCCTTTCCCCTCCTTCTAGCCCAAATTAGAATCCCATTTGACTAGTTTTATCCTGTGATTACGTCATAAGCCTGGCTGTTCACTGTCATGTGTCTGGCCATTTTCACAGTGGGTGTACCATGCCTGTAGTCAGCATCAGGCAACAGGAACCAGTTTGACCATTAAGCTGTGAATAATGGTATGGATGGCAGTTGTTGCTAATAGTTCTAACCTTGGGAGATAGTGGAAAGAGTCCTGACTAAAAATTTCATACACTTTTTTCCACTTGTTTTAAGATTCACTTAGCATCTGAAGAGGCTATGTGCAGAGTAGGAGCCTGTAGACTGATTTCAGGCTAGCACTAGATTACACAGTGTTCAGTCTAGAATAACATTTCATGCATAGTTTCTTCCTTCACAACACTTGATGATAAAGGCAAATTAAAATGTTTTAAATTAGCAATACCATGACGGTTTTTGCAGTGCACTGTCTGTAGCCAGACTGGGTGCTAGTGAACAGCCATCTTATCAGGCTTCCTATGGAGGGTAGTAAAAACATTCCTACTTTGGTTGCATGAGGGCAAATCCACAAACACAGCAGTTCACAGCAACTATTCTGCTGAGTAATGCTTCAGTTTTGAGGTTGGAAACAGACTTGGAATAACACCATGGGAATATTATCTTTAATCGCTGTTATCAAATTTGCCTAATTAAGATGATTCCATCTGTTTTCCTGAGTTTAGAGGATATCAGTCATGATAGAAATGGTTTGGCTGAGGGGAGGTGTTGGGGTCCCTCCCCTGCCATGTTGTCCTGGGAGAGGGGCCCTGAGGGCACAGACACGGGGTTTCCCTGCCCCTGCTCAGCCTCGTTCCCATTGGTTGGTTTGTGTTCCCTGCGCGG
>NW_024581108.1:4937339-4950392 GCF_017639235.1 Corvus kubaryi | reverse complement strand
ATTGGTTGGTTTGTGTTCCCTGCGCGGGCAGAAGGACCCTTGGTCCCATGACTGGAGCAGTTCCTCGGCAGAGCTCCGGCCATGCGGCTGGAGAAATAAACATCTCTCTGAAACAGCTATCAAGAATCTGTCTGTCCACATATATTTCCTTTCCACGGGACTCCTGGTTTGATATATGCGTGTTGCAGGATCCCCACTGCAACAGGGAGGGGTGCACCCTGTGGCCTGTAACCTCTGGCAGCGAGGCTGCTTGCATGACTTGATGTGGTGCTGTCAGACTGTCAAAGCACAAACCAAGAACCAGTCATGTCCCAGTGGGATCCCTAAGGAACGTGCTTGTTGACTTCAGCAGGTTTTGTATTACGTATGTGAGGTTGAACAGGTAGTCTATAAATCACTGTGTGAGGTTATTACAGCCTAAGGATGACTTATGAAATGGAATTATTGATATTCCAGCCTCTTAAACGATGATATTTTATTAAATATATTTCTTTATAGGTAATGGTAAAACTGTAAGAGTTAAGATATTATATTTTTAAATAGCAATCCAGCTGGCTATAAGCAATCTAGGAGACTCCTGGAGTGTGTAGAGACATTTTCCTGGTCCAGGCATTAGATGAACCAACCAGAAGAGAAGGATTATGGGAGCTGGTGCTTACCAATGCAGATGAGCTTATTAGAGAGGTGAAGATTGGTGGCAGCTTGGGCTATAGTGACCACTCCCTGGTGGAGTTTGTGAGGATTGTGTGCCTGGCAAGGAGCTAAGTCAGGACCCTGAACTTGGAAAGAACAAACTTCCAGTTGTTTAAGGAGTTGGTGAATGAGATTCCCTGGGAAACTGCCCATAGGGACAAAGAAACTGACCAGAGCTGGCAGCTCTTAAAAACACTTTTCTTAAAACTAGGTGATCTTTAAGACCCCATCCAATCCAGGCTATTCTGTGATAATCAAGTGAATGATTGTCTGAATTATTAAAGTTCTTTGGCATTATTACTAACATGCATATATGTAGTTTCTGCAAACTAGGAGTTTTCCCAGAGCATGATTTTGGAAAGGAATGTGTTCTTCCTGTTTTAGGATGATACAAAAGTACAAGAACAGTTACATAATTACTGTCTTTCACATTCTTCTATTAGTTTGTAATCAGAAAGTACTGAGGGGTGACAACAGTTTACCAACTTTATATATTTTAGTAGTCATGAGCCAAAGGGAAAGCAAAGGTTTGTATGACATTTTACTTGAGTCATCTGTGATTTTTGATACAGTTAAAACTAAAAGAAGAAAAATTGCAGTAATAGCTACTTTAGCTCATTACTGCTACTGAAATCTGCGCAACCAAAAAGCTATTCAATGAGAATCAAGTGTGGTACCTAACAGTCATTTCTCTTAATACTTGGACACTACTGGTTTCATTTCCTCAACCTGGCTTTGACCTAATGTTGTTCTGCAAAGGGGGAAAAAAAAATCTATGTCTTCCCCACCCAGTTCCACTGGGTCACCAGCCAGGCAACAAATCTGTGGCAAAACTTCTCACCTCTGTCAAAGCTCAGGACTGGTTGGTTTGTTGTGTCTTTTTCTCTGGCTACTTTGGTGTCTTGTTTTCTGAGATTTTTAAATTTGCTTCTAATTTTGAAAATCTGATTTCCACACTGGCTTCTTTTGTGTTCTTCCCATCTGGTGGAATTGTTCTTGTTCTAGGGGGTTTCAGATGAGCTGTCTTCCCACATATGCTGTGCAGTACTCCCTAATTCCAGGGCTTTTCTTCTTCTTGACATTCCACCATTGCCAGGTTGTCTGTGAAGAAAAAAATACCCTGCTATAACTTCTATTTTTTACTATAAACTTTAAAACGTATGGAAAAGATCCTACCCTCTTTCATTAAGTGAAAGATCTGTACTATACATTTTATGACCATGTAGTGCCTGACGTGTTGTCTAAGGAAAATTCTGGGGGTGATTTTTAATTAATATAACCTTTAAATGGCTTAGCTGCACTGTAAAATAGATGTATGGTGGGAAACTTGCATTCAGAAAAATACTTTGTACAAAAATAAAGCACCATGTTATTATTGTTAGATAATGCTTTATTTGCTTCCCAGTTCAGAGGAAAATGGACATGACTCCCATTTTCAAACTGTACATTTGGGTAAAAGAAGTTGAAATCAGTTAGTAAGGCTTTTTTACTAAGTCTGAATGAGAGTGAATACAAAATTGGGCACTTTTTCGTGCTGTGAATAGCTTTTTTTGTGCTGCTTCTACATGTGAAGAAAGATCTGAACATTCATAAAAGTTCGTTTGTTTTGAGCATATATATGTATCATTTATTAGAAGAGCATGAATAGACTTCAGTTTCCCATGTTTTGGCCCTGCTTCCAGTTTTCACTGAAGCTCACGTGTGTCTGAATGAGAGCAGCAGTGAAGAGCAGAGAATGCTATGTTTGAACAGTAAACTTCTGGTATCATTTAATTGCAATGAAATTCTTTTTTTTTCAAAGGGGTGGTAATGAAGATGAATGAGGAAGGGAAAGCAAGGGAATAGCACAGGAGACTATCCAATGAAGTTTTGTTTTTTATGTCTTTGAAACATCATAATCCAAATTTTCACTGATACTTTTAGGAAGTTTCCATTTCCCTTAACTTACTGAGAATTTTCATGTTATTGAGGAATTTTTTTATTACTTTAGGGAGCAGGTGTACATAGCTGGTGTTTAAAAATTAGCTGTGGAAAGTGTATATCAAAGATTGTTATTGTAGCCATTTATGTGTGCATAGTAAGGTCATGCCAACCTGAGTGTATAGAACTCTGTTACATTTAATTCTCTTCTGGTGTAGTTTAATTTGTTTATAATATTTTCTGAGTAGCTTTACATGGTGTTTGCCTTATGATTCATTTGAAAACATGTTCAAGATAGAAAAATGTATGGGAAGTTTAAGCCATGTACAGAACAATTTGATTTAAATACTCCCCCAATTTTAATATATATTAGAAACATGGGACGAACAACAATTATTTTAATACTAGCCTTAAACCAAATATGTGTGCATATATATTTAGCAATAAAATCTTGGCTCCAACAAACTTTTTTTTTAAGTTTAGGTTAATTCTATGTGTTGTTCCTATTTTAAATCACTGGTGCTACAGACATGATTAAATATAAGTGTATATATAATAGGTTTTCTGGATTAAAGGTGTTATGCAGTTTATTTGTACTTGAAGAAAAAAAACTGGGTGGTGTCTTTCTTGTAGAAAATTTCAAAAGAGAAATTAAGTACAAAAGTTTATACATCTCTCTGGTTATTCTGTCCTCCTGTGCTATTCTTTCTCTATTATATACATGGCTCCCTTAAAGCCTGGAGTGTTATCTCTGCTATCTCACCTGGGCAGGGAGCAGTCATGGTTCCCCTTGTTGGCACGAAGAATAGAACTGTCCATCATCTTCATGGGTGTTGGAAACAGAGCTCTCTCTTTGTATTCACCCGTGTAGCTGAATATGGATGAAGGAAGGAGGCCCTGACCTTGCTGTTCAGGGCATGTGTGAGCCCCAGTTGTGATGGCCACTGCCCCGGAAGCAGCCTGAGACAGACAAAGTACCCCTGGGACTTGCACTTCAGCACAGTCAGAAAAGTCCCCCACAGTCCAGGGTTTGTTTTGACAGCCACAGTTCAGTTCTTACGGATGATAATTTACTAAAGGAGTGGAGAATCACTTGGGGGCAAGGATGCTAGCAGGCACTGTGTCAAATCAAGGGGGTTATTTCATGAAACAACTAAAGTAACACCTGGAGATTTTATACAAAAAGAGAAACTTGCTGGGGTGTATATCTATTCTCTTTGATCTGGCAAGTCTCTGTGTTTGTGTCAAACTCTTTCCTCCTTTTTTATTTGTTCTTAACAGAAATGAAGCAATTGCCAGATTGGAGAATGTAGGGGAACAGAACAGATTTCACTGCAATATGCCAGTGTGTGACACAGATCCAGCTTGTTCAGATGAGTGAGTATTTTGCTATGCATTGGGTAACTGTTGAAATGGGGTACTTGAAAATCTCTGTTGCAGCTGCTAGTCTGCACTTTCAGAAAAGGGAAAAGAAGTAAGACACGGTCACCAAAAGTGTTGGGGAAGCAAAAACAGTCTCAGTAAGAAAGTGTGTTCAAGGTAGAGGGCACACAGCCTTGCTTTATTCTCTTTTACCACCAAGGTCTTAAGTGGTATTGTACTGGTATAATTAGGAACACTGTTCAACTTTTTTGGGTAAAGAGATGAACTGGAGGTGGAATAGTTCAGTAGAAACAAAAAAAAAAACCCAAACCACATGCTATTTATGTTGTAACATGTCATAGGACTTCTAGTCAAAGACAAGAATACCATGGTGGAAATGCTGAACAAACTGATGAACCATTTTTGTTCAGAGTTAGAACAATACAAGTTTTAGATATTTTAAGACTAGGCAAAGGGTAACAAAAAAAGGCTTGGATTACTGCATTGCTCTGATTTTGTTATTTAAGAGAGCCCAGTCCCACAGAAATATCCTCACTGCTGCTAGAGAACAGGTTTCCTGTCTATCAACAGAAGATTAAGAACCATTTGAATGGAGATGCTGTGTCTGTGCTTCTGCTGGCTCTTTAATCATTAAAGGATGACATGTCATGCTTCCCAGGGCCAACACCCTCTTGTAACCACTGACTCCCTTTATGACTCCTTGCAGAGCAGACAGTGTCAGTAAGACAGAAGCCTTTTGGCAACCTTGCCTTTTTGCTCCAAGTCCCAGTTCATGCAAACTCTTCAAGAATGGTAATGTCTTCATACACCCAGCATGTTGGCTGAATTGCAAATAATCTCAGAGGGACTGTGGTTTCATAGAGTTACTTAGTTTTGATTTGTCTTGAACTGTAAGGTAGGTAGAGATATTTGGGGGATAATGTGATCTAGGGGAGAAAACCCAAGTTAGTAAGGAAAATTAGCAGAAACTTTTTTAAGATACTGTGTCGCATGTTTTTTTCTGACCCTTTTCCTTCTAGTGTTTCCTTTGAAATTACCTCACTATATATATTAAGAAAAGTTTGTAATTTATTGATATTGATGATATTTATATACTTTGATTATCTCCTTTAGTTTTTGAACTGCTGAGATGTTTATTCCTCATAGGTGTAAGCCTAACCCACCACTTTTCCACCACTTAGGCAACCATCGTAGCCTTCTTGCTTCTTGGCAACTGGCTATTACCTGATAGAGAGCTTCCTTAGCTTGAGCTGAAATCTGGTTTGTGCCTGAAATCTAATTTCTATATATCTTGCTAGTTGCCACAGGAAAGAATATTGCTTTGGCCAGGAACTCTACAAAATGACCTGGTTATAATGGGTCAAGGGCCAAAAAAGAAATGGGTACACTGAAATGGGACTTCTGTGTGCCTCAAAGCTTTGAATCATTTGTTCAAAAACAATACAGAACAAAACCAGCCTGACATAATTTCACATGGAAATCCTGGGCTTCTATTTTGTGAGAATGATGTGTTAACAGCCAGTTTTTTTCACAACCTGGCATTATACCCAGGTCAGCTGAGTTGTATTAAGATTTAGCACAGATTTATTCCACTGAATTGCTTGGCAGATAGAATAAGGAGTGTTTCATATGTATTTCATACAGTCTTCCTTAAAAAGAAAATACACGTCAGTGGAATCTTGACCATACAGCACAAAGTCTCCTTTCACACTGCAGTACTTCAGACTTATTTAATACCCAAGAGTTAGAAAACATATAATGATCTGGAGTGCAAACTTGATAACCACAAATTTTCTTTCAATAAAGCGACTAAAAAACACATGAAGTGCTAAAGTGTTTACCTCATTTAGTGTAAATTTAATTTATTCCAAAACTCAAAAATATATTTAAAAACTTGTAATCTGAATTCTTTTGAACTGGGTATCATGCTGGAATTTTTTGCCGCCAAGTTACAGATCCCAGAAAAATAAGGTTTGCATGAAAAGTTCTTGGCAAATCTCTCTTGGAACAGCACAAACAACACTGCTTAACAAGGAGGCATTCATTATTTCTGTCTTGTTACCCTCTGTTATTACAGTCACCGGCTGTAAGGTTACTGGCATCTTTGAATCTTCCCAATAAAAAGCATAGGGAGCAGTCATTCAAGGATGATAGTGAGAAGTATGTTGCATTTTTCAGGTTTGCTTTTGTTTTTTAATAGCCATTGTGCTTTATCAAGAGCTAATGCATTGTCTGCATGTTCTCACAACAAAGTTTAGGAAAGTAACAGTTTCAGAAGGACAAACCTGTTGGTCTCACTTCAGTGGTCTGTGATCCTTGAGTGTGCAACTAAAAAAAGTGGTTTGCCTTTTGAAACTAAAGCCATCTGGTATTTAACTTTTCTGTTTAAAAATGTCATGGATAAATGGCCTTCTTGGTGACCATATATTTCTATTGCATTACAATCCTTTTGGAAAAGCTTTTAACCACAGTTGTAACTTTTCTTGGTAAACTAAGCCACAGCTCTTGTATCCTCTATTTTGCTTAGCAGTCATGTGCATTGCCTTTTTTAGCACCTGACAAAGTTCTGTGCTAGTGAAATTAGTGTAAGGTATGCCACAAGTCTGTAAAATTAGTATCTGAGACCTGCAGTTGTTAGAAAAAAAAATAGCCAGAAGATGTATTTTTTAATTACACTGTTAAGACTGCATGTAATACTCTGCACACAAAGAGTGATGTTTGAGAGCTTCAAAAATCTGGAGGCTAGAGCTCAACAGAAACAGTCACTTGGAGGAGTGGTAAAGGCTGACACCAAGGAAACTTTTGAGATCTGGATTCTGGAGCTGCACAGCCACCAAGGCCGCTGCTGGTAGAAAGTCCAGGAGCTGGCGGGATCCTCTGCTGGAGAAAGGCTGCCAATGGCTTCCTAAGGCAATGGTTACAGCTGGCAGTCACACTGGAGCAGGAACACCCTGAATTGCAGCAGCAGCAGCAACAAGTTGACTTTTTGGAAGTGTAGTTATAGCCTTTCTTGCTACTGAACTTACAGCTTTCTTGCTACTGTTGCAGCAGCGAGTTGACTTTTTGCAAGTGCAGTTACAGCCTTTCCGTGACCTTTAGTGATTTTTTTGGTGAGGGATTCAACTAGGGCCATTTAATTCTTCAAGCAGAGACAGAAGGAGGACTAAATGTAATGTAGGGAAGCATGAAGTCTAAACCCAGTGATTAATACTGGCATAGCTTTTAACAAGAGAACTGATAAATAGTCTGGTTTCTAGCAGCTCTCCTTGTTTTCTGGGCCGTTCTTGCAGTGGTTTCTGTTGCCAAAACTAGCAATGCTGGTAGGAGCTTTAGTAGTTGAAGGAAAATTTTATTAGCCATTTACTCAAAAGGTTTAAGACACAATTTTTTTCTTCAGTTTGTCACACTATTGGATTCTAACTCTATGCTTCTTTCACTCCCTACGAATGCAATGTACCCGCCATGTTTGTTATACTTGCTGTTTAATTAGAAAGGTCTTAATCTCTTAAGTTATATGATTGGAAAGAGAGTTTATTTATGGGCAGGTGGCAATGCACATTGGACACAGGTCATCTGGCAAGCTGGAACTTGATGATTCCTGTTGTCTCTTATGGAATTTCTCTTTTTTTCTCCCATCCTTTTGTCTGAGACCCCGAAGGAGGGGGAAAAAAGGGTTTACTTTTAGTAAGTGCCTGTTGTGTGAATGTTATCTTACTGTTACAATAGATGCCAATCTCTTTTGCCTCCAAACAAACTTACTAATTGGAACACAAATATATCCTCTCAGAAAGAAAAAGAGATTAACATGAAAGGAGAGAATTTTTAATTCTTAATTCTAATTATGTTATATTTCAAGATTTATTTAATCTTGTTAATTTCCACCTGAATTCTCTAACGCTCTGGGTTATAGTTTGCTGCCTACTGAAGTCCCTGGAATTTGACAATGGTCTTCACAATGTTTTGATCAAATCCTTGTTCTCTAGTCTCATACACCTAACGGAGGTTTCTAAGTTTAAATTAGTTTAAATGATTCTCATACCCTAAAATCATTCCTTTTAATTGCAAAAAGCGAGACTATCTTGTACACAAAGGTTGGTAATTGTATTCACTGTAGTTTTTATAGCTGTGCTAACAGTATGGTGATACTGGATTAGGGAATCCATCAGTTATCAAAGTAAATATTATATGCACTGTTTGAGCATATAATCAAATACATTAATTATGTTCATAATTTTTTCATGAATTGCCCTATAGAGTTATTTCCCTATGGACTAGTGGCATTTAATGCTGAAGCTTCAGGGCAGGATTGCTGTTGTTTGTGGTTCTTTTTCTTTTTCTTTTTTTTTTTAATTTTATACCTCCTCAGTAATATTCAGATAATTCAGATTTAATTAGATTGTTTTTTAAATTCCAATTTTACCACAGATTTCTGCAGGGACTTCAAACATGTGGCTCTTCAAACAAACAGGGTGCTCAGGAAGCCTGAAAATATTAGTTCAAGTCTTTTTTTTACTGAAGATTTACTTTCAAAAACCTTAGGATCTGCCTGTTTAGATTAAACAAAATTAGAAAAACTAGGCCTCAGAATAAGTATACTGTATGCAATACCTGTACAAAATTAGGACATTTTGCATGAATATGAATTGTCTAGTTAATGGTTAGCCACCATTATTTGTTTTTAGATTATCTGGATTTTTCCTGTGTGGTTCCTTTAAAGCTGTAATTCAGAAACCAGTGGAGTAATTGACTCACTGGTTCCTCCAATCAAAGAACTATTCATTAAATATGCTTTGGGTTAGAGCTGCAGTTGAGTACCTACCTAAAAATCTGCTGAGCAGCTTCAAAATCCCCAAACATTAAAGAAACAGAAAAATATTTGGTTTTATGACATCAGGTGGAGCAGACACAGGCACCAATCCCCAAGTAAACATACTTTGGCTTCCACGCCTCCTGAATGGAAAGACAATCTCCCTCCTTTTCACCCAAGCAGTGGATGTTGTCTTAACTCCATTTATATGTACTTAAGTGTGGAACACTTGAAAAAAAACAAACCCAGAGAATATTTTTTTATTCTTTAATTGTTATCTTCATAAACTTAATGTTCTTCATCCATTATAATGTTATAGAACAACAACATCAAGGCTCTGGAATTCCCTAGTTTATAATAATGTAACACAGGATACATATTGAGATATTTAAAATAATTAATAGCTTAAAGAAAACCCAAAGCTATTCCTTTAAATGTGATTTTAGACGCATTTTAATTGTCAGATCTGTCAGTTCTGGCACTTGCCACTTGAGGGAGTGATGCACGAGGTGCTGGTTGGATTCCAGTTTGAGTCCATTCTCAGCAGATTTGCATACACTAGGAGCTCACTCGAAGTAGAAAATTCAGACATTGAGTGAAGATATTTTGGCTAACAAAGGAAACCTAAAATGCTCTGTATTAAAATGTTTTGGACACTTACTCTTTGGGATGGTTTTATCTGTTCCTCAAATCCCTGTGTGGAACTTGAGAAGACCTTGCCTGCCAGAGGTGTGGAGAGGTACACAGAGCTTTGGTTCTGGGACTATTTGGTTCAGGTTGGAATTAACGGGGTCGCTCTGGGCGGTATCGCTGTGGAGAGCCGAGGTGGATGGTACAGTCAGACAGCTCTTTACAATCCTTGTGATGCTGTCTCTGAATTAGTATGTGGAATGCCTGTTTCTTACGGATTTACTGTGCCTGGGAGGAGAGGGATTTCAGTCTCCTGCTTTAATCCAATCTTGTTTTACTGAATTATTTATTGTTTGCAAGTGATGGGAAAGGTTGATTCGTGCTTCTAAATGAAGTGTGTGATATGTTATAGGGCAAATGGCTGCTTTTAAACTGAGGACAGGAATCCTTTCTGTATATTTGTTATATAAACCTTGAGTGAATATGAAAAAATCTTCCTGATATAATTTAAAATAGACCAAAAAGTGGGATACTCACTATTAATAATTTGTGCTTGAGTTATTGTTTTCATTTTTTCTTTGACTTTTAATCAATAGTTACTGTCTTTGTTATTTTAACAGAAATTTGCACGAAGTTCGAAGTTGAAATAATCTCTTGCTGTATGTTTATGTCGTAAATCTGTCAGTATGTATTGGTCTTTTGTACACATGGGGTCATGTGTGCGTTGTTACATTTCTGTAGCTCCTAATATTTACTTCAGAAGTTACTCTGAAGAGACATTTTAATTATATGAGGACTATATTTGTACAGAGGTTTCTAATAACAAAACGTTGTAGCTTCCTGAACATCTATTGTACACATGCAACATAGGCAAGATGAGAATATTGTGAAGTGCTGGTGTTTTACCTACTCAATTAAATAACAATGTGATCATACAAAATAAAAATGCTACCTTGCTGCCCTGGAAACCTTAATGTTTTCCTTTATGACAACCCCAGATAAATTGTCCAGAATGAGCAAAAATTACTGTCCATAATTGCTCATGATTTTTTAACAGGACTTAAATCCACCTTTATTCTGCCAGTTCTTGAACTAACTAGTTTTTAGGAGGAAAAATACCAAGACAAGCCCCTTAGTTGCATATCTGAGAGCGTATTTTCTGGGACATTTCGTGTACTCTAAAGGTACAAAAATTGGAAAATCGTATTAAAATGCCATCCACCTCAGATCTGATTAGCAGCACCAAGAGCTGAGAGGATGGAAATAAAATTCACCAAGGCACCTCTTACTCTTACATATTTCATCATTCTGAAAGAATGCTTAGGCAAGGGACTGAACTAGAATGTTTATGCTTTTTCCCAGGAAAAAAAACGATTTATTCGGTGAGCTCACAAAGTACAGTATCTGTTTCAGAAGAGGTTTTGTTAAATCTATACTGATTAACTTCTCCATGTAAATAAAGAATAACCTACTCCATTCTGAGGAAGCTTGCACTCCTTTTCTGTGGTGAACACTTTATAAAGCATGTTACGATTTTTGTTGGAAGAAATAATGAACTATCAGTAGCTGTCCAGCCTTTATGAGCCACTCAAGGTACAGTAGCTCTATTGGTACGTGTTCATTAGTCATCTCTTTGTCAGACTGTTGAGTCTACGTAGTTGTTTCTTGCATGGAAGCCCTTTCATGCCTCTAAATATCCATAGAGTCCTTTTCTAAAACTTTTTTTCAATCTCTACTGCAGTCTTTCTCACTCAAGAAGACAATTTCCTACAAAGTAACTTTGTTTTTTCTGGCTACTGTTACACACTGAAAAAATAGAAAGAGCTGACACATGTAGGATTGTTTGCATTTTTGTGCATGGGCTCTATAGGGTATGAAACATCTTGTATCATATTACATATTGTTGAAATGCAATACTGTTGCTTTGTTTAGCAAATGATGTTTTGAATTCCAGGAAATGACCTTGTAAAAATGGAAGTAAGAGAAGGAAATACACTTCTGTTAGGGAGGGAAAATGAAGGAAAGAAAGTTAGTGCAAACAAAGGGGAATGACAGAGGCTGAATCAGAGAAAGGTGGAGATTTTCACTGGAATGTATGGAGTGTGGGTGGAAGGTGCCTGACAGTTTTTCAGTCTAGTGATGCCCACTTTCCAAATGTTCAATTATATTTTCAATTTTGGCAGTTAATTAAAAATGCCAAAGAGACCAAACCCCCTTATTTGCACTTTGTACCGCTACCTTTGAAGCAAACTACTACAGAAAAATCCGGGGTACTTTAAGATAAACCATATTTCATGTGTGACTGGACTTGAATGTTGTAGAATGCTGTAGACAGCTGCTTGAAAGCCCCCAGCTTTGTGTCTGTGTTTTCACCCTCCTCTCACTGGCTCCTCTGACTGGTCCTCTGGACTGCCATTAAGTTGTGCTTCCAAAGGGGCTGTTAGGATCTATGGATTTTCTCTTCAGCAGGAAATGATGATGGTGGTAGTCACCAACAGAAGTAATGAGGCAGAAATGGAATTCCCCATCAGTGTGGATGCTTTCAGCTTAATGGGATTAATGTTGGAAGAGAGCAGGGAGGTAAGGTTTAGGGCATCTAGAGTGGCTGGGAGTATATCAACCCAGAGAGCTCCTGCAGGATATCTTTGCCATGTACCAAATCATTTATGGTCATAGGGTAAACTTTTACTTTGGGAATACTCTGGTCCTCTTGTCTGTACTCAAACCCAGGATCTGTACAGACACAGTGATGCCACCTATGACAGGTCTTGCGCCAGAGGGCTGCGCACCACTGTGTTGCTAAATGTGGAATATGTGCAATTTTTGTAAGAAAGGTTGTTCTCTGTTTGATCTTTACATACTTTCAAGCCTAATAATTAACAAGAAGGGAAATTTAATCTGTGAAAAAAAGAGCAGCTAACAAGTAAGCTCTAAGTGATGTCCAGGTGTTAGAAAAACAAATTACTTGTTGGTAGAATTGCCTTGTCAAGATTTAGGGCTTGACATGCTCCACTGATCTCAGACCTATGGGGAGGTTGGCAAAACCTGGGAAGAAGGATGTCCACTGATACTGGACAACAAGAATGCAGGATTTACAGCCCACAAGGCCATTCACCAGAATTCCCAAGATAAGGAAGAAACTAATAAAGACAACTCAGCAACTGTGCTGAGTCAGCTCCAACTGGGTAAAAGGTAATTGTGGCAGGGGGAGATCACGGCCGCCGGCTCATGGCCCACCAAACCAAAAAAGAAAGACTGAGCATGCAGACTAATTAGCATGAGGAGGGAATCATTAACAATAGAAGATAGAATTCTAATAAATAAGAGAACGATGTAAGTTGTAGCCAAGGAACACTAATTTCTTTGTCGGCTAAAATGTATAAATAGTAAAAAGTTTTGATAGTTGGCGCGCTTGATTTGTAGAATACCACCACGAACCCAGGCTTCTGCAACTCTGAGATAATCAGTATCTCTCTCGAGTGTGTAATTACTGGCTTGTTGCACACGGGGCGACGAATGCGATTTTTGTGGGTAACAAACGCGACTGCAGGCCTCGAGCGCAAGCCGACCCCGGCAGCAGCAGCAGCTCCGGGAGCTGCGGCCCGCCCCTGTTGCCGGTG
>NW_024581108.1:4864425-4936939 GCF_017639235.1 Corvus kubaryi | reverse complement strand
CGCCCCGGCCGCGGGGCCCGCCCGCGCCGCTGCCCGGCCCGCCGGGGGCTGTGGGCGGGAGCGGCCGCCGCCATTTTGTGCGGGAGGCGGTGCGCGGCCCGGCGGCAGCGGTTCGTGAGCCGGGGGGGCCGGGGCCGGACTCCGCCTGCGGCGGCTGGGCGGGCTGGGCGGTGGGCGCGGTTGTCTGGCAGAAAGGATCCCGCGCCGCCTTGTTCTCCCGTGGGGTGGGGGGCTCTTGCCAGAGAGCAGGGCTGGGAGAAGCTGCCGTGCTGCCCGGGGTCCCCGCGGGTCCCTCCCGAGCAGCGCGTCCGTCAGCCCGGCACTCTGCGTGAGCGTTCCCCCGCCCGAGAGGTTGCTGAGCTTGCCGAGAGGTTTGTTCTGGGAGATTCTCATGAGGCGCGAAAAATGAAATGGTGAGATTTGGCTTCTGGGCCGGGAGCGCGGAGGAGCAGCGGCCCCCGGCAGCCGCGGTCAGCCCGCGGAGCTCTGCGGGCCGGCGCTGCTGCCGCGACCTCGGGATTGCCCCCAGTTACACAAACACAGCTGTCTGTACACACAGACATAGCTTGGTGTATTTTTTAAAAACTAGTGCAAGAAGAAGTTCGTAGGGACTGGTAGACACAGTGCAATTTATTCAGAATAAAATTGCCGTATTTGGTGTACTTTTTATACTAATTGTATGATAGCAAACGATTGGTGATCGTATCTGATGCTTTCGAAGTTTCAGAATATAAAAGTTACGGTATTTTCAGAATATATATATTTCAGAATATAAAAGTTATGGTATTTTTGAACACTTAATTTGTCTCTCGTATTACGGTATATATTTGGCAAATTGATAATGTGAGTCTTTGCTTGTTTTTGGACAGCTTGAACAAGAGCTGGACTCTAAGCAGATCTCAAAAGTTTGCAGCTTTGTAATTATAAGTGGACTTTAAAAAGAACTAGAAAAAGAGTGATCTTACACGGGTCCTGTATTGAATTTTACATTCTTTACAAAACTGATTGTTTTATTTGGTTTAGGTTGGTTGGGCTTTTTTTTTCCATAGCTTAGAAGAATGCTTGCATCTGTGGTTTCATCTTAGAAATAGGAACTCCAGGGATTTAAATATAACTGACTCTCAAAATGGATAAATTTCCACACAGTAAAAAGCAAAGTTTTTACTCAGTTGCAAAGGCCTAGTACTGACAATTAACTGTAGATAGATCTCTATATTCCATGCTTCCACTGTTGTTTTAAAATACTTCTTGGCATCAACATTGTTAAGGTCAAGATAATTTTGAAACAAGGCAGTTTCTGGATCTTTTCAGGGATTGAGAGTAGGTTTCTGTGTTTGCCAATATTTGCTAGATTTTCTTTTTTTGTTTGTGGTAACAGTAAAATGTCCCTTTTTCAATAGTAGTCGTTTCTAACAACTGTAACCATTTTCTTTCTAGTGAACTGAAGCATGTTTCTACCACGATCCGTTAAAGTCAAGAGGACTCCTGATGAGGACAAAAGTTGTACAGCTAAGAAACATAAACTGTCTTCTGGAGGATCTTTGCTAGAGGAGACCACTGAGTTCCAGGACTGTAAGTCAGTTGGAACAGAAACTTCTGCTTCAACATACAGTTTGAGTGAAACTGTACAAGAACATACAGAACCCGCAGCTGCAGACCTTGGTGTTGCTAATACACCTTTGGGAAAGGACAACCAAAATACTGATGAAGATGGTTCTTTGGAAGAACCCATAAAATCCTTCAGCAAATCCCAGCGCTGGGCAGAGCCTGGAGAGCCTGTGTGTGTTGTGTGTGGCCGCTACGGGGAGTATATCTGCGATAAAACAGATGAAGATGTTTGTAGTTTGGAATGTAAAGCCAAACACCTTCTACAAACTCAAGCAAAGGAGAAGCAGCTAAGATCTGATCAATGCACAGATTCGCAAGCAGAAGCTCACCTGCTTAATACACCTTATTTCTACAAAGATCATTCCTTTATTTTAGGTTTGCAAGATGAGCAGGTTGAGAACCTTAAACTCCAGCTGGGTATTGCTGTCCAGGGCCAGCAAGTTCCAAGACCTATTGTAGAGTTTGAACACTGTGGTTTTCCTGAAACTTTAAACAATAATTTAAAGAATTCTGGCTATGAAGTCCCAACTCCCATCCAAATGCAAATGATCCCTGTTGGACTGTTAGGGAGGGATATTCTGGCTAGTGCTGACACGGGCTCTGGAAAAACAGCAGCTTTCCTGCTTCCTGTTATTATGAAGGTTTTGAAAGAGGTAATGAAACTTTGGGTAGTTAGGGAAAGCAGTTTGCAAATTTGTCTCTTGGATTCCCAGTGTAATGGAGACTGTGATTGCAGCGGTTTTCATGAACATTCAATGATTTATTTGACTTTTGATTGATAAAGCATTTGGTTGTTGGAGGGGGGAGGTGCTGATTATTTTTAGTGAAATTGAATGTTTTTTCACTTTGGTCAGATAAAGCAATTTTATCAATATTATCTATTACACAGTTCCTCCTTGTTGAGAAAGTTAATTAAATTCTGTGGTAAACTTCCTAAATGACTTAAAATAGAAAGTGAAAGTAATTCCAGTCCCTCTGTAAGTTCTTCCTGTATCTTCATATATCAGATGGCTCGAAGACAGTTGCTGGCATTTGCGTAATTTCACAGAGTAATTTCTCTTGGAATATGTTTGGTTGACTGTCAAAAAACTACAGGAATTTGGGGTAATAAAATTTCTGAAATCCTCTAGTTACACAGTCTCCCCTTTGATAGTGTGGGAAAAAGAGTTAAGAAAACTTCTGTTTTGTAAAGACATTAATGTATGATTAGAAGCAATGGCAAATAGTATTCTGTACCTTATGTGTGGTTCAGAATTGTTTTTTGCTTTAGTTGTTTTATTCAAAAAGAGATGCATAAAAATATATCAGAGAATTCTGGACCTGATTCTAGTGATGCTTTGCACTGTTTAGATACCTTTATAGCTACATGTATATATACACACAAATGTGTGTAAACCTTTTCAAATGAATAATTGAAAGATGATTTAAGTAACTCTTTTATTCTTCAAAGTACTCCAGCATTAGTTTTAAGAAAGAAAGCATTATGTAGAAGTATGTAAGTGTATTACACTCCAATAGTTCCCCTGTTTGATTATCATTAAAGTCTGCAAGACAGATATATGTTTATAATAACAGGCTCAAAATTGGAACCTCAGTGAAAAGTATGTCTGTACACAGTCTTTCCAATTCGTCATCTTCAGGGTAAAGGACAAGTTAAGGTATATATCAAGAATTAATTTTATTTTGCTGTTAAAAATAGTTCTCATTTTTAATGTAAAAGATTACTTTGGGGAATTTGAAAGCTTTTTGTCTAAATAATAAAGCAATTCCATGTTAATCCGATTTTTTTGTCTCCTTTCTAGACAGAAACTCCATCTGCCCTTATTTTGGCACCAACAAGGGAGTTGGCAATTCAGATAGAGAGACAGGCGAAGGAGCTGATGGCTGGGTTACCCAACATGAGGACAGTTCTGCTGGTGGGAGGTTTGCCCCTGCCCCCACAGCTGCACCGGCTCAAGCAGAGTGTGAAGGTGAGTGCTGACTGAGTGTGGAGAGCTACATTGTCATATTCACAGAAAAGAAAGATGTTACTGGTGACATGTATGAACACACAAAGATGGCTTTCTCCTAAGTCTATGCTACTGAAACATTTTTTACCTCCTGAAAATTTTAGTTACACAGTTTTTAAAAAACATTTTGACTTCTGATTAAACATCTAATAGCTTTTTTTTTTGTTTGTTTTTAAAATATTTAATGTGTGATATTGCTGGTTTCAAAGACTGAAATACGCCAGTATTTTAGACAAGGAGTTGTAATTGACAGCAAAAAGTAGTTTGTTTTTCATGCAGATTTTATTGTGTGTAACTTAGACACTTCCATTAGAGCTTTAAAAGGTCCATTTCCTTTTAAGTCTTCATAATTTATAAGTTTTCTAAAAGTTTTATAACTTACTTGAATGGTTGAATGCAAGTAATTTCACTAATTACTGCTGTTATTCTGTATGTGCTGGAATTTTACAGTTTTTCTAGGATGGTCCTCTGTTCTTTCATGGAGTTTCTAACTCCTGTGGGTTTTTTCCTCCCTTTTTTTTTTTTTTTTTTTTTTTTTTTTTTTTTTAGGTGATAATAGCAACACCTGGAAGACTTCTTGAGATTTTAAAGCAAAGTTCTGTTCAACTGCACAGTGTAAAAATTGTTGTGGTGGATGAAGTAAGTTCTTATTTATCAAAGCTTTATTATCTATACAGAGGTGCTGGAAGAATAGTGTGAGTGGCTAGTCCATCTGATTAAACATACAGGGTGTTTGTTATAAAAATACAATGTATTTCTTAAGAGACAGTTTTATTTTTTGACACAGTTTGAGGTGTGTTTAAACAACATATGTTCTATTGCTGTAAAAGATTTAGGTACCTGACAGGATAATACTGTTAGACCAGTGTGAACCATTTGTTTTTAATTTTCTCACTTAGCTTTTTTTCTGACTGTAAATACTCCTGCATTTGGATTGTTACATGCCAGTCACGCACATTATGGTTCTTCTGTCAATTCAAAGTTCAGGATCCTGCTGTTCATGGAAAGAATGTGGTACAAATGTAATATTTTTCATTTAGGTGGATACCATGTTAAAAATGGGTTTCCAGCAGCAAGTGTTGGATATTTTGGAAGATATCTCTCATGATCATCAAACCATACTGGTGTCAGCCACGATTCCAGTGGGCATTGAGCACTTAGCAAATCAGCTTCTGCACAATTTTGTAAGAATAACAATTGGAGAAAAGAATCTGCCGTGTTCCAATGTTCGGCAAATTATCTTGTGGATAGAAGAACCATCTAAAAAGAAAAAACTGTTTGAAATACTAAATGTAAGTTTAATATTTTTCTCATAAGAGCAGTTTATAAAATGATTCATGTCTTTCCACATCTCTGTCAGGTTCTCATCTCATGGTCAGGAGAAATCGAATCCATGCTGATGGTGAACAGCCGATGGTTGTAATACCTTTTTAAATAAGCTATTTAATTTTACAGGACAAGAAGCTCTTCAAGCCTCCAGTGTTGGTGTTTGTGGACTGTAAACTAGGAGCAGATCTGTTGAGTGATGCTGTTCATAAGATTACAGGATTGCAGTGCACAGCTATGCATTCTGAAAAGTCTCAAGTGGAAAGAACAGACATATTACAGGTTTGTACCTGCTAAAGATAAAGGTGTTTTGGTAGATTTCAAATGGCCTTTTTTTTAAGTGTGGCTTCATTTGAATGACTGAAGTCATAATTGACTGCTTTTCTGCAGTAATACCTGAGGTATTGCTGGGGGGGATGAGAGACAGATGGGACTAAGCAAAACTGTAGATAATAATCCCATTTTTAAATGTAGGTAAATACAGAGACTGTTTCACAGATTATTTGAAATGGGAATTTAAATAAGCATTTAACTGTAATTGATGATTTTTGGAATTAAAACTGCGGGTTTGATCTCTCTTTAGTTACCTCTGTGGATTATATTCCTGTCTAAACCAAGAATACAGGGAGCCATTCTCTCTTCTACAGTAGAATAATGCCACTGGGTTTATTTATCTCCTATGCTTAGAGAGGTTCAAAATACAAATAAGGAAAAAAGAATTAATTTTTGTTTGTTTCTCCCTTGCCAGGGATTACTTCAAGAGAAGTATGAAGTTATAGTAAGTACTGGAGTCCTTGGACGAGGGCTTGACCTTGTCAATGTCAAACTGGTGGTGAATTTTGATATGCCTTCAACTATGGATGAATACGTACATCAGGTAAATTAATAAATACATTGCTAATGCTTTATTTGAAAAGTATGTTGAAATATGACATCCACCTGTGGAAATTTAAATTCAAATGTAAACAGAAATATCATTTTCCTCTTCAGAATATTGTTTTTATAGGAAAGGAAAAAATGGTGCTGGATATCTCTTCCATAAGTTTCCCATGTAAATCATTCAAATCTAGAATACTGTTCTTATTATACCCTGTATTAAGTTACTAAAACATAGAAGAGCATCTTTAAATAACTTACTTTTGCAGTATTGTTCTTTCTGTTTTGTACTCTCTTGTATCATTTTGTGTCTATAGAAAACAAAGTTTACAATTTTTTTTATTGTGTGAAGAAAGGTCAAATACTCCTCTTGCAGCTGCAGCTCATGGACAGTGCGGGATATACATTAATAGTCAGGAAAGCAGTCACTAACTTGATTTCTCCCCTTCTTTCTAGTCAAGCATCTCCTCTGATATTTTTTTCTGTGGATTTCCTGCTTTAGAAAAGATGATCTGTGCATTGAACGTGTGAATGCATTTATATGCACAGTCCCCAGCCCTAGTTTAGCTGGCACGTCAAGAGAACTCATTCTTGCCCTCTTTGTGGCATTAGGAAGACACAGTGCTACTGTGTGCAGTTCTGAGAATATCAGCTATGGGAAAAGCCAACAAACTGGCAGGAGTCCAGGTGAAGTCAGGGGGCTGGTGCATGTGACCCTTGAGGACGGGCTGAGGGAACTGGGCTTGTTTGGGCTGCACTAGAGACTTAATTGCTGTCTTCCATTCGGGTGGTTACAGAGGAGACAGAGCCAGACTCTCCTTGAAGATGCCCAGGGAAAGGACAGGAGCCAACAGTCATTACTTGCTACAAGGGAAATTATGGCCTCATAGGAGGAGGAAAAAATTTTCGCAGTGAGGGGAGTCAGGCAGTGGAAGAGGCCAGAGGGGTGATGGTACCTTTGTGCTTAGAGACACTTGAAATAAGGCCTTGAGGGAACTGATCTGACTTTGAAGTAAACTTTGTTCCAAACAGATAAGAAGGACCTCTGGAAGTTATCCACTGTAATGAACTCCTCAAGTATTCTGTGTTATTAACAACTGCAGTACTTCCCTCTTGTTTTTAATTATCTTTCTGCTAAAGTTTCAAGCATGTATTAAGTAAATAAAAATGTTTTTTCCTAGCATCAAAACTATACCAATATGAACATATTAGCTGTTCCTAAATAGAGAGTCTTTGTAGATTCTTTTCTAATTTGTTCAAGCATTTTAGATAATATTGGTAAATAATTTAAAGGACATTGAAAGTAAGGGCATTTTTGTAGACATGCTGGTGCATACTGTGCTTGATGTATGTGGCATCTCTGTAACACAGATTTTTTAAAAACCCTTTCTTTGGATCAGATCTACTGTAGGCCTTTGCCCATAGTCTGTACCTCATATCTCGGTATCAGTATTGGACTTCTGCTGTGTCCCATAAACAAGTCACAATTATAGATGCATTTCAGCTACAGCTTCAGATCTACATATCCTGAATTCAGGAAGTTTATTGTAAGTAGCTTTGTGCTTAGAGGTGAGATAGGGATTTGGCCCTGTTGCTTAGGTTTACTTTCTGTTTCGTAACAAAACCATAAACTTCTAAGACTATTTGAAGGACTTCCATTTAATAATGCTAACTTAAAATGAATTTATGCTTTTTCAGGTTGGAAGAGCAGGGAGATTGGGTCACAGTGGAACTGCAATTACTTTTATCAATAACAACAGCAAGAAGCTCTTTTGGGATGTTGTGAAGAGAGTAAAACCCACAGGCACCATTCTTCCCCCACAGCTGCTTAATTCCCCATATCTGCATGACCAGAAAAGAAGGGAGCAACAGAGACTTAAACAATTACAGAGTAGCCTTGTAACAGGAGATAATATTATGGACATTATTAAAAAACACAACAAAAATAATTCTCAGAGGTAATAAAGGCATATTTATAGTTATGTAATTACAATAAAGAATGATTAAAAAGAAATATGAAATGTTGCCTTGTATATTGCATTTTTAGAAAAAATTTGTACCTTTTTTAGGGAGTCTCATTTTTATCTCATCTTTATTTTGAAATAGTGCCTATTGTGTGCTTAAATTACAGTAGTACCTAGTAAAAGTACTCTGTAACCCTTTTTCACAGCTAGTAGTCTTTGATCTTACTTTCAAAAAAAAAAAATTAGCGGCAGATTAGCTTCCCGAAACCTCTGAAAATCTCATTCTGTTAGTTTAAATAAAATCTTCCACTGGGAATATTTCTCCAAGTCCTCAGTATGCTTTCTTGGGGTTTCTTAGGAACATATATGCAAGTTTTGTTTGTAAACTTGTTTGTACTGAAAATTTAGTTTCTCCTTTAGTGTTTGTGGACTAGCTGGAAGTTTTGCTCAAGGACTTTGCAATACCAGAAATAATTTGTTATTAGTGTAACTTCATTGAAGAGAAATGAGATAAACACTATAATTTTGTTTTTATCTAATGAAATTTAATTAATGTATAAATGGTCATAATTACTCATTTAAGCATAACTTGCCATGCTCTGACACCAGATGTTCTTCCTTTTTTTTTTTTGGGAAATGAGGTCAAAACTGTATTAAAATAGTGTTGTATGATTTCCCATCCTAAATCTGAGATAGGTCATAATTGGAACTTCCTTTTTTTTTTTTTTTCCCCCCCTTCCCACTTTTAAACTGAAGTTTGAGAAATCAGTTTCATCAGACCTTTCATGCTGCTGTGATGCCTCATCCCTTTTTGGCAGGGAGTTAGATGTCAGCCCTGTGCATTGTATGTCTGCTCTTTGGCCAAAGGACAGCAATGGGATAAATTGACTGGTGGCAAAGAAATTGTTAAGAGCTTAGTAGCTTATTTTTTTTTCTGACAAGAAATAAAAAGAGTAGGTCTTACATAGCGCAGGACTGATGACGTGAGTGTGGCACCAGTGCCAGATACTACTTCAGGGACTAATGTTGTAGATGTGAGGAGACAATTTGGTGGGAGTTGTTGAATATGACTGTTTGATATCAATCTTGAATTGTAGAGCCAAGTTCAAACAAGAGCTGGGGTCTGTCCGAAGACACGTTAGGGGTGTTGAATTCCTTTGACATTGTTTACAGCATTTTTCCCCTTAACATAATTCACAACAATGTGTAAAACCGTTGCCATGCTTTTAGTGCTATTTTCAATTTGGCATCATATCAAAATAATGTCTTCTTTAGAGATGGAATTTGTTGATTTTTCTCTCTCGTTGGAAATAATCCACTCCTGTCTATAAAATGTTTTTGTGTAACACTCCTGCAGACAAATTTAGCCATTGGTATGTTTAGAAGTTCGGACACCTCTACCCATGGCCACCTTGCTGTACCAAAATTCCACAAATTGTGTTCAACAATCGTGAAATCAAACAACAGTTCTACACCACGTTTGTCTCAGGAACTAAATGCAAGTACAGGATCTGTAAAGGTAAAATTGTGTCAGCAACCTGGTTCTGTTATCTTGCAGCAAGCATTCTTATTGTTACTGGGTTTACATGGTTATGTATAATATATTTTATTATCAATGGGTCTTTTGTGGACGTATATATCCATTGATTCCAGCACCCTGTTTTTATTTCTTCCCCTGGTGCTGCTCGGAGTGCCAACATTGCCTAAGTGTCATGAGTTCTTTTAATTCCTTTCCCACCCGTTTTTCGTCCCCTTTTCACCCGTGCTTTGGCTGTGCACGAGGTGCGGTGTAGCTGCCCTGCCGGGGCTGAGGTTGCCGTGCGGAGCGGGTGGAGCTGGGTGCGGTCCCGGCGCGCGCCCTGCCCGCGCCTCAGCGCTCACAGCCGGCCCGCCGCGGCGCCCCCTGGCGGCGCGGGGCGCTGCCTCGGGGCCGGGCCTGGGCGGCGCCTGGCGGAGCCAATCGGGCGCGCCCGGCGCGTTCAAACGAGGCGGGGGCGGCGCCGCGGCCCGAGCGGAGCGCAGCGCAGCGGGGCGGGCGGCGGTTGAGGAGGGGCGCGCTCAGGTGAGGGGCGGCCCGGGCGGACCCTTCTGCCTCCCGGCGGGGGCTTCCCCTCCGTGGGCTGTGGTTTGGGCAGCCGCGGGGCTCTGGGCTGTCTGGGGCCGCGGGTCTGGAGGTGCTGCTGCTGCTGCTGCCTCCTCGCCCTCTCCCCGAGGGCGGGCCCGTGACACAGCCCCGCGGCCGTGCGGGGTCTGCCGGGGCTCGGCCGGGGAGAGAGGGGAGCTTTGCTGAGGGATAACAGAGCTGCCGGTTCCTCCTGCGCTTTCGCCCAGCTTTGAGCCCTTGGCTTTCGTCCCTAGTTAGTGGCTGTAATTTTTTAAAAATGAGGAATGATCGTATTTCTTGTTCTGAGTTCAGTTCTCTCGAATTGCACCTCATTCCTTGTTTTAGAACGAAGGAGCTTTTAATGGGGAGTTTCGCTTTTCTACGGACAGAGTTTGTGGCTATTCACAAGGCACAGCTGTGGCAAGAGGAGGGGAGAACTTACAAGAGTTACGTTAAAGCTGCATGGAAAGGATGGACTTTTCAGAAAACACTAAGACCATTCATAGCTTACATCCGTGTTTCTCTATTTACTGACTGCTAGAGGGAACCACAAAGTTTGTATTTTACTACTCATGAACCATAGTTTCCTGTCTCAAACTGGATTGAGCAATAAATACACTGCTCTGAAATTTTGGTATTTTCCTCACAAGTTGTGAGCTATGAAAACTGCAGTCGTGACATGTGTAAGTGGATGTAATTGCATAAAGTCTGAGAGTACTCTGAAAGCTATGGTTTAAAAGTGCAGCACTAAAGGAAACTTTTGTTGGAGCAGTAGCTAAATGGTTTCTTCTACATCACTTGCTCTCATCTTGCTTTCCTTTCTCCCCCCGACCATGTACTGCTGTTGTTAATGATATTGCAGCTTTTGAAGGATCAAAGACAGATGACTTCTCGTTGACTTGTAACAGTGAGTTAATTGCAGCTGGCAAGTCTGCAGTGGGTACTGATATCAAACCTGTTACAACCCAGTAACTCTGATGCAAATGCAACAGGGAAAACATACTTTCCTATACGGATTACATATATAGACCTTTTGAAATATGTACATGTAGAAAGGACAGAGAATATATTTTGCAGTTTTCTTTTGTCCCCTAGGCTAGGTATCTATTGTTTTGCTATATGGCTATGTACTAGAGTGAGCTAAAATAACATCTAAAGGTGTTATTAATAGTTGTCTTTATTAACTGTCCTATTCTGATACTGGGTTATATATATTCCATATCAAAATCCTGAAAAAAATCTGCTTCACATGTTCACAGACTTCCTATTTAAGGCTAACTGTTGTTCTATTGGAGTCTGTTGCCTGTGAAACTCTAAGTGTAAATAGCTGTGAGTGAATGGAGGCACAATCTGGAATTTCCTTGCTTTGGTAATCATGGTAGATCACTTGGAAGAAATATCCATGGTCATCTTTGTTGCTAAATAGTTATATTGTTCTTTTTACCAACTGGTGCTTCTTTGTAATGGTTGGTTTACTTTCTGAAACAAATCATAGGATTCAATAAATCAAGTCAAATAACCTGCTGTTGTTGGAAGCAGTCATTCAAATATAAAGTAATTTCTTTTTCTTTTAATACTGGAGGTGAGGCAGGATACTAAGTGTTCTTAATGTTTGGGAACGTGTACTGCAGTGTATGTAAGGAGCTCCCTGTGCACCAAAACATAACTCACACTGGACCTGAGAATCGTAAAAAAAATTTTGCTTTGTCTCCCCAGATTCCTCATGAAGCAGCAACTAGAAATAATCCTTTAGGAAAGGTGCTGTACTTGTTAACATTTGGGTTTTAATTTGCTGGAAGACAAGATGCCTATTTACACAGTTCCTGCCAGGAGCCCCGCTGGGACACGATGCATGGCCACTTTGCGGAAGGCTTCCTCGCACAACACCCTGGCCAGCAGCAAAGCATCTGGGCAGCAGCTGAGGTCACAGGTGTTGGGAGAAAAGGATAGTCTGCCTTCGTGTCCTGAGAATAAGACTGAGGAAGTAAATAGGACCTATGTGGTTTCAGCTTGTGAAAAAGTGAGTGATGCATCAACTACTTTTAAACTTGAAGGCAGATTAACACTCCAGAGGAGAACCGGAACAAGCAAAAAATCAGTGTCTGGTAGTGATACAACACAGGGCACAGAAGAGCTACAAACAGAGAAAAGACTTACTTTGCGGAGGCGTGTGAGGACTGGGTCCACAGAGAGGAGTAAAATTAATCAGAATATTGTGCCTAGAAAAGAAAATGATGACTTTGATGTGCAAAGAAATGGCAAGATTACACTTCCACAGAATATTAAGGGTACAGATGGTGTTAAACCGAACTTGAAGTTAACTGGGAATCAGTCAAGTACCAAGTTGCAGCATAACCTGAACAGCAAGGATTCCTTTGGTTTAGTTGGTTGCATCTGTGAAAATGCTATTTCCAAGTGCATAAAAGATAAGACAAGCACTGCTGACACAAAGTTTCAAAATGAAGTTCCTAAATCAGAACAGTTAGTTACCTCAAAATGTACTAATGGGCTATCAGGAGAGCAACCGAATGAAAAAGGCAATATAAATAAGCTAGCGGGAAAGCAAAGGGTACAGCACTTGATGATGAAACATACCAGCTTGGAAAGACCAAGGACACCAGCAAAAGTTTCAACAGAAAGATTTACACTGACACCAATGAACAGCACTTCTCAAGATCAACCAGCTCCCAAGCCAACCTCAAATGAACGAACACCTCATCTGCAAATTTTAGCCAAAAAACTCCCTAGTGTCTCCAGCTCTCTTCCTGTGAGTACAGGTTCAGAAACAAAAGTGAACACAGAAACTTTAGCTGAGAGCAGCAGCACTGGGGAAGATGTTTTCAAAGTGAAAAACAGCAAAGTGATTGTAGCTGCGCGGGTGCGGCCCTTCAATAACAGGTTTGTATCCTGGACTTATTTCTGGTGCTAACAGTGTATGTTGATTTCTACTTTGTACTTTTTGAGTTATTTAAACATTGACCCAATAAGGATATCAGATAACTTCCAAGTATGTATTCTACTTCATGCAACACCAAGATAAAGATTTTATTAAGACACTGAATTGACTTTATAGGTGTTTGGTCTATTTTTTACATATTCATTAACAGAAGTATTTTGAGCCTTAATACCTTTCCTCAAACAGGTATTTTTAGCAATGATCACTGATCTTTTTATTTTTCATTAGGCAGTAGATTGAAATTACTAACTCAAAGCATGTAGCTTATATTTTTTTTATTTTCCGCACTTTCCGTTCAGAGAGAAAACTGAAAACTCATTCCCTGTAATCTCCGTGAGTGGTTCAGAGACAATTGTACGAAATCCATCCACAAACCAAGTTTACAGCTTCAGTTACGACTTCTCGTTCTGGTCTTTTGACAAGGGTCATCCTAATTTTGCAAGTCAAGCAATGATTTATAAGACTTTGGCACAGCCACTCCTTGAAAGAGCTTTTGAGGGATACAACGCTTGTCTTTTTGCTTATGGGCAGACTGGCTCTGGAAAATCGTACACGTAAGTTGCTAATAATAATAGTTAAAATTCCATAGGAGCCAATTGTTATGCAGTGTTAAGTCATGAAAGAGATTGTATGGAACAGATTTCAGTGTGATTGAATTGTGTCAAAATGTTAGTGTGTATTTTAAAAATAATTAAACCAATATTTATAGCAGTTAAGCAAAAGTTAACTTTGGAATATTTTTATGTATCTGACCCTGACTTCTTTCTACTTTTAATGAAGAAAATAAAAACTTTTCAGTTTCAGAAAACCTTTATCATTGCAGAAAGCTTCTCAAACTCTTCCAATGCTGTTTTTCACCACTGTTTGCTATTTTGTGCATGAAGCGACATAGTAAAATATAGCATGTTTTTTGGAGAAGACATTTAAGAGATCATTATAATTATGGTCCTTAAGCTTCAGAACTTCAAATAAAGCCAGATGTTTGTGGCACTGCTTATTTGAAATCAAATCTTTGCAAAAAATAATCCCAGATAAGTAACATTTTTAGGGTTTATGGCCACCTGTGTGTATCTTATTTGTATTTTGAAATAGAATGCTTAGTGAGCTGTTTGGTTTCCAAACATGCATCTATTAAAATTAGTTTATGAGTTTTATAATTCCTATCAGTACTATAGACTTTTAATAAAGGTAGTTGAGGATCAGAAATGTTTCAGTTCAATTTACAATAAATACAGAATTTACACAGAAGTAAGTTCTCTTTTAAGTGGATGAACTCAGTTTTTACTTATGCTGTTGTTTTTACCTAAAAGAAAGAGAACTCTGAATTGCAATTGTTATCCTATCTGTTGGTTTGTTGGGTTTTTGTTGGGATTTTTTTCTTTCACTTAATAACTTACCTTCACCCCTTTGTGTTTTGAACAAGGCTGAAATTAGTATCAGGGTCCTCTGGTCAAGTTTACACAACAAATTTCTGCTGTGCAGCTGTGCGTGTCTCTAGACTGTAGGTGGATTAGTCCAGTGCACTGGTGTTCTGCTGTGGCAGAACTCAACAGGGAAAAACTGCACCAGAGCTGGAGACGGGCTTAGGTTACACTGGAAGTCTGCAGAGAATATAAAATGCAGGCATGTTAAGATATTAAACATCTATAGGTTTAGTGTTTATAGTGCAACATATTTTTCAGCTGCTGTAGAGTCTTTATTTTACTTGGGTTTTCAACCCATTTCTCAATGGATGAAATAGAAAATAACTCTGAATATCATCTTGTCCAACTCTACACTTAGACAAGCACCGATTTAGATCAGGTTTATTTCTGTTGCTTTTTGTTGTATAATTTAGAAGTGTATGGCATGGCAGCTTTAGAGCTGTACAGTTAACATTAAAACTATCTATGGAGAGTTACAAACCTAAACCAGCAGGACTTTTGTAACTGCAGGATGATGGGATTTGATGAAGACCGAGGAATAATTCCAAGACTTTGTGAAGATCTTTTCAATCAAATAGCACAAATGGACAAGGAACAGGTGATATGCTTATGCCATTGACTTTACATTGGAATATGAGGAAACCGATACCTTAGTGCTGATCCATCTATTAGTGTTCATATTTTTTTGCTGATTCAAGTCTTATTTCTATTCATAGCTCTGATTCAAGGGGTTCCCTAAACAGTCAAAATCAACTTTGTTTTGCTTCCTTAATGGCAGTAATGTGAGAAGAAAATATGGGCATGATATTTTTCTTGCATCGCTAGACTAGGATTCTTTCCTCTATATTGCATGCCTTACAGTATGAGATTTATGTAAGGAAAGGCAAAACAAAATCCCAGTGGGCTCCCTACTTTCAGTGGAGGCAGTAAAATAGAGCTCAAAAATATGAATTTATCATTAAACATCACGTATCAAAGCACAATACATTGTAATAATATTCCAATTCTAGTATTCTAGCTGAAACAAAAAATAACTACCTCCACTTTCTTTGTATTTTTTTCTCTGTGTGGTTGGTTCCGTCTGTAATGACGGACTTGCAGTTCAGTAGACCTTAACATTCAGTTAATCTTATTCGGGCAAACTTTTCCATTTTTAAGTATTCCAAATTTCTTTACTGCTTTATATTTGAATTCTAGACTTTGAATCCTAATACCTGTGAACATGTAATATTCTAACTCTACAGCAGATTTGATAGACACTGAGGAATTTAAGAAAGTTATTTATTGCTGAGTTTGTTTATAAAGTATAACTTCTAAAAAATCCAGAGTTTTTTTTATTCCTTTGCTTTTGCATTGTAAGTGATTCCGTGGCAGTGAATTGTCTTGAGTCTTGTCTTTCTGATTCCAGTGCTTTAGGGGTTTTGCTGCAGTCTTCCTTGTCTCTTAAAGAAAATTCCATTTTATTTGAAAACAGAAAGACAACCCAGATGCCTTCAGAGGAAAAAGATGTGTTTTCATGGCAGTGTTGTTGTGGTGTTTTTGGTTTTTTTTAATTGTTGTAGGCAGAATCAAAGTTTACCTTCCCATTACGTCATTCTGTTCCAGTCAGGATGTTGACAACATCAATCCATGTGTTCCCTGTGACAAATACCGTGCTGTAGAAGCACAATACCTAAAGGAAAGAGATGAGTGCAGGTGCAAACAAAACTATGGTTTTGTGTACTAAAAACCCAACGCTGAAACTTCTGAAGTTGATAATATACTTTTTTTTAGTGCTTTATAGCTTCCATCTAGGAATATCTATGGATGGAATTCCAATGAATTGTATTTTTGATCTTAGCAGTGGGGTTACAGTAAATAACCTTTAAGGGTCCCTTCCACCCCAAATTATTTCATGCTATCATTTCTCTTGGAAAGTCCCTTCAGCACAAATGTTTATAACATTGAAAATCAGGATCTGGCAGTTTAAGTTAATTTTTGAAGCAAAGGATGATCAATGTGTTTTGTGGACTATATTAATAACTATTAATTTTATTAGGTCTTGTATCATCTTGAAATGAGCTTCTATGAAGTATACAATGAGAAAATTCATGATTTGCTTGTCTTTAAAGCTGAAAATGGACAGAAGAAACAACAAGTAAGTTGCTCACAGAATCAAGCATCTGCATAACCTCCAAGTAGTGGCATTTATTCTGAAACAGAAATGCACAAATGACAAGTGATCATTGTTTTTTGTCTAAGTACATTAGTTGTGAACAATGGGATTCAAGTAAAAAAACAAATAAAAATATTACCACATGACTTAAAGCAAAATGCTTGGCACTGGAGAAATGCTAAGCAATGCTGAAATAGAAACAAAATGATTTAGTAGAATCTATGAAAATATTTAAAATCTTCCCTTATCTGCAAAATGAAGATGATCTTATCAGCCTTTATAAAAATCCTTCTAGGATATTATGTATCTAAATCTCCAGGCTGTAATAAGAATCTTCAGTACAATATGATTTGAGTTATAGTCCTGTAATTTAGATGGAGCTTTCTTTTTTTGTTGACTGGTTGTCTCTCAAGAAGCTGGAAGAGGTGGAAAAGAAACAAGATTGGCCTGATTAACTAGTTAAGGATCACTAGTTAAACTAGTTTAGCTAGCTTTTAGTGTTTGTGTATTAGAATATGTAAAACCATAAATTAATGAAATTTGTCTAAAGTAGTGTATGTAGGGAAGGAATTTATCATGACTGATTTATCAAAGAAAAGTACTTCCTATGCTTTGACATTGAACACTATCCAGGCCACTTGTGTGTAAACTGAGTATTAGTTTATGATAAAGATGATATGCAACATTCAACTTGCTGTTGAAATAAGTCCTTTAACCTAAGCTTGGGACCTAGGTGGGTTTGTTACAAAGAAGTTGAGGCTCTACTCTCTTGTCCAAAGCAGGAATGCTTTCACTCTGAGTTTTGCCGGTGATTTTGGGGTAAGCTACTTAGAAACATAATAGATTTATGTTGCAGAATTTTTTTTTTTTAAATTTAAGATATTCCTGAGTGCTAGATTTAACTACTACACTCCTAATAAATTTTATTTTGAAATTATTCTCATCAGCTTCGTGTAAGAGAACATCCAGTTTTAGGACCATATGTGGAAGGCCTGACAGTGTAAGTCTTAACTGTACTTATCTTAATAGATGTATGGTGTAATCCTGAAAGAGTGTGATGATTATCTTGAGGGTCCATGAAAACCTGTGTACTCACCAGTAAATTAAGCAAGATCCCAGTGTTACGTAGTTTTAGAAAAATGCATGATTAGCTTTATATATTGTCTTTATTGCCTTAGTGAAAAATGTGTGGAAGTCTCAAGACAAGTGAAGCTTTCATTGTGTATTTGTTTTCTGTTTGTAACTGGGAAAATGTTTCAGAACTCAGGTAACAGGGAAATCTATAGAAAAAAAACTGTCTGAATCCAAACTTTTCTTTTTCCCCCCCATTCTAGGAATGTTGTCCGTTCTTACTCTGATATTCAGGTAAGAGTTATTTAGTTACCAAAAGGGGATGCAAATATTTCTGCCTGCTCCTTTTCTGCTTACTGCTGAAAAATAAATTCCATGCATGGGAAGCAAATTCTTAACAGACTGTCCAGTAGTCTATGATATTTCAGCTGATTCTGTAAAAGTGTGATGAAGACTAGTCTTGTATAATGGAGCTGAGTAGATTTGTACCATCAAGTGTCACTGTACGCATGGTTATTTCTAAAGTTTAACTTCTAATTCCTCTCTTACAGTCATAATTTGTGTTAGTAACTGTATTTGCAAACATTTAAATATTCAGCTAACCATCCATAGCAGGGTTTGGTTTAACATTCTGACTTTTGTCTCCTACAGAGTTGGCTTGAACTAGGAAATAAGCAGAGAGCAACAGCTGCTACAGTAATGAATGACAAGAGCTCTAGATCTCATTCTGTCTTCACCCTTGTCCTGACACAAACCAAGGTATTGCTGGGATTTTTTTTGTATCTGTTCAAATCTGGTAGTAAAAAGTTCTTTCGTGTGCTGCCTAGAAAGTTGTGAGAATATACCTGAAGAGCTTTGAGTAAAGCACAGGGCATTTTAACATGGCTTTCTACACAGCAAAACTTGTTTTATTTTACATGCTTTGAGTAGATTCTGATGTCTTTGTGCTAAGTATATTTATAGCAGCAGTATAAATATGTCTAGGCTGACAGATCTAGGAGTAGTTCCAAGCTTCTCAGTGTGACTTTTGAGATGTAACAGGAATCCTAATTGAGGCCAGATTGAATTTCACACTGCTGCCAACACATCTTAGCGTTTTAGAAGGTTAGGCTGTGCGAGGTGCGTGGCTGTGCTGAGCTCCTGCAGGCAACAAACTGGGGCAATGGTAGGAGATGCAATTTCTACTCAGTTTCAACACACTTCACTGAATAAATGTTTTCTTGCTTCAGGATGCCTCTTCCCCAGGTGTCTCCAGGATATAGGGACTACAACTCCTCATCTGAGTTGCAGATGCTTAAAAGACAAAACCTGACTTAGTGATGTGAGCCTGAAGACAGAAATGGAATAGGTAGAGCTCCTCAGGAGTCTACAGACTGTCAGTTTTCTCCATTGACAAATGACTTGTTGGTTTGGGAGTTTTTTGTTCTTGATCGGTTTAATTTTTTGTCCCAGCTTCCTGGATTTTCTCCTTTCTTCTTCCCCTTGCCATTCTCACCACTAGATTATTGATTTTTCTCTATCATAACTTTTTCCACCGACTCCTTAACTGATCTTCATTGGTCTAAGTCAGTAACAGCTTACTGATTTGCATGTTTACTGGATAACTGCAATTGGATTGACTGCAGTCATCAAACTTCAGACCCAAACTCCTAGTTTGGTAATCTGTTGTGTTTGCAGTTTATGCTTATGCAGTTATTCAGCCACAATCAACTGATACTATGGCTATAAGTCTGAGCTTAGTCTCCTTCAAGGGATGTACACAAGGTATCCTGTTAAAAGTTAAAAGTTAAATGGAAGCATGAAATTTTTATGTATTTAATGTGAACAGCTTGTTAGATTTCTGCTTGTCCTCAGGCTTTTTATTTTGTTTTGAATGCCAGCATCTCCCTTTCTTTCCAGGTAGAATTTGTGAATGAAAAACAGTGTGATCGTAGGCTTACCAGTCACATAAATCTAATTGATCTAGCTGGCAGTGAGTGCTGTACAAAAGCTCAGACCACTGGAGAAAGGCTGAAGGTAAATCAAGAATGGAAATCTGTGGAAAAGGTTTGACTCCTAAGAATACCCTTAAACTCCAAAGCATGCTCACCTAACTTTTGGGCAGGAGCTGTAGCTATAAAAGGATATATGTAGCCCTTATGCTTGTCAGTATTACATCACATTTTGCTAGTGAGGGTGAGTGGCCTGAAGAAGCTGTTTGGACTGTGCAATGTGGCAGATCTTGCTTAGAACACCTTTCCCCATGTTATGCAGGTCTAATGATCCTGCAGGAGGAGTGAGAGGAAGCTGTTTGTGTGACTTTGGAAATCATGAATCGAATATCACATGGAGTTGAGGCTTTCCCCTTTTTGGGGGCATCTAATGAAATAGATTTTTCTAATAAGAGACTTTATTTCAAGCTGTCTTTGTAAGTTTGATGGTTCTTAACACTACTTATTTTAAAGGCAGCCTTTGTTCTTTCCAAATGAAGATCCAAATAAAGATGCTCTTGCATCTTATTGATCTTGTAATAATTGGTGACATTTGATGTGGTACAGCTGTAGCATACATTGAACAAACATAATTAATCAACAGTACAGTTGATAACATCACAAAAGAAGCTGCAACTGTATTATATTTACTTTTGGTTTGTGTAGGAAGGTGTGAGTATCAATAAATCACTGTTGACCCTTGGAAGGGTTATTTCTGCGCTCTCTAAACAGTCTCAAAACGGAAAGAAAATGTTCATTCCTTACCGGGAATCTGTCCTTACTTGGTATGTATATTTCAGAGTTTTTTATGTAGAAATAGAGGCTTTCTGAGACTCTGGTTTTCTCATCTCTTCATGAGGCATCACTTCCCATCCTTTCTCTCGCTCTCTCTCAAATGACCTGTGGAGGGAAGAAATCAGCCTGTTGCATCAGATATAGACCAAACAGGAGCTTGGTTTGTGTTTTAAGTAGCTAACAGTCTCTCTCAAATAAGTAGCAACACGCTGGGTATTTTGTATTTAATCTGTTCCACTTGGGAAGTTTTGAATTTTTCTGTCAGTGTGAGGACCAGGGATTGATTGCTGTTCTCCTGTCCGATGAAGGTTGTTAAAGGAAAGTCTTGGTGGGAATTCCCAAACGACCATGATTGCCACAGTGAGCCCAGCTGCCAGCAGCACGGAGGAGACGCTCAGCACCCTTCGCTATGCGAAACAGGCTTGTTCAATTATCAACATTGCTAAAGTAAATGAAGATGTAAATGTCAAACTAATCAGAGGTGAGATTGACATCTGCAGTCTTTCAGGGTTTTCATTTCATGTGTGTTTAGCTTATTTCTTATAAGAGTTCTTACGACTAATAATCTGTTGTGTTGATTGACTGCTTGTCTATTAGACTAATACAACTTCTTCCTTTTAATATTATTGTTCTTTGTGAGCTTTTTTTTTCCTAAATATAGGTGATATCTTAGGCTACACTTGAGAACTAGAAATAGAGAAAAGTGTTTGGTTTTTAATTAAATAACAGGATGAATTTTGTACTATTGTACTGAAGTGTATTTTGCCTTCATTTTTTACATGTACTGTTTGTCTGGTTTGTCTAATGTAGAATTAAAAGCTGAAATTGAAAAACTGAAGGCAGCTCAGAAAAGTGCTCTGAACACTGATCATGAAAAATACAGGCGTTATTTGCAGGAAATAACATCTCTGAGGGTAGAATTGCACCAGCAGGAGAGGAACATGGCAGAAATGCAAAGGTTAGGCACTCATTAATGTCTTAATTTAAAATGGAAATGGTAAAATTTATACGCTGTAATTTTTCTCCTAATATATTTTGTTATTTTCTCTGTATATTAAGGGCCTGGAAAGAAAAACTTGAGCAAGCAGAGAAAAGGAAATTGGAAGATATAAAAGAATTGCAGGTACATTTTTTTTCTATAGGACATAGTACAGAAAATATAACCTCAGCAAACCTTGCAGAAGAATGAGAGTAGCTGTAAGATTTGGTTTCCTTAATGCTCTTCTTTTAACAGATTGCTATGGCTTCTTAGAAAAATTTAATATGATACTTGAATGCATAAAGTAAATTGTTTTTTAAAGCAGAGCTCTTTTTTATCTAGAAAGCTGGAATTGCATTCAAAATGGACAATCATTTACCAAACCTTGTCAATCTCAATGAAGATCCTCAGCTTTCTGAGGTGCTGTTATATATGATCAAAGAAGGAGAAACTACAGTTGGAAGGTGTACACCAAATTCAAAACATGATATCCAGCTTTCCGGAGTGCTGATTGCTGATGACCACTGGTTTGTAGTGTTCTTTTTTTTATACTTTAAGTTTCTTCTCGCCCTTCCCTTTCTTCTGGAGTCACTCTTCCTTCTGGCAGTAGCAAACTATAGTTTTCTAGCCAAGCAAATACTATGTAGGGATATTTTTTGTACTGCTCAATGATTAAGGCAACTACCTTCTGTTCCCTCTAGAAATCTGATAACTAACGTAATTTAATTTTTGTTCATTTCATTCATGTAGCAAAGTTTTCTTCTGCAGCATTTCTGCATGAATAAGTCCTGATCAAATAATGCTGTGTGATAGATAAATGTTACATTTAGTTCAGTGGAAAACTGAAATGCCTTGACAGTTCTTACTTTAATAAAAATAGACAGCAACTTGACTGTACTGCAGAAATATTGCTTAAAGTGCATTTTATGCAATTGATCCCTAAAAAAATGCTGTAAGAAATGTAACTAATCAGTTATTAAAAACATGAAAGCCACATTATCAAATAAATGCGCAGATGGCAGGATATTGTAGTAATATTTTAGCAGTGGATTCTTACATATAAATATAGGTTCTCTACCAAAACATAGGTTGTTGTTCATTAATTGGGTTGTACCTACGTAGTATGAAGACAATACACAGAAAAACAATAACAGAACACTATCTAAAGCCTGAATTTTAGTTTATTAAGAAACATCACTTGCAATTGTGAGCTACTGATACTGTAAATGTTTCTTGTTTTCAGTGTTATAAAAAATACTGCTGGCAAAGTAAGTATTATTCCACTTAGAGAAGCCAAGACATACGTAAATGGGAAGTGCATTTTGGACCCAACAGTTCTGCATCATGTAAGTAATTGATTTGATAATAGTAATTTGTGCATGTGTGGGTTTCTTTGCTTTGTTAATATCTCAACTTCAGACTGCAAGTTTTCTGAGAATGCTCTGTAACCATAAATATTTGTCTATTTCTCTTTGATTTCTAGCTTCATCTGCATGTTGTAAACACTGAAAATTTTCTTATAAATCTAAAACTTTTAGGAGGATTTTTTTTTTTCCCAATAGGGTGATCGAGTAATCCTTGGGGGAGACCATTATTTCAGGTTTAATCATCCAGCAGAGGTTCAGAAAGTTAAAACACCTTCTTGTGGGACTACATGTTTGCATGATGGTCCAAAAGATTTTGAATTTGCAAAGAATGAGCTGCTTATTGCACAGCGAACACAGTAAGTATTGATTCTTCTTGTTCTGAAACTAAGCTCAGTTGCTAATTCAACCATGCAGTTAGTTTTAGAAATAACTGAAGATTATTAATTATTTCACAATGGGGGTAGTTGGAAAATAGCAACTCCATTTATAATGGAAGTCACAGTCACAGCTGAAATGATGTATACCTCTAAGGTTCAATCACCACAAGCTAATCCAGGTACCAAGAATGTAGACCACTATTAAAGAAACACTGAGCTCCAGGGGGTCTCAGAGTAGTGTATCTCTTTAATTATTTTCTCTCCAAGCATATGATGAGTCTGAAAATGACTTTTGATGTTTTAAAGAGATTTAAAGTCTGAAAAGTAAATCCCTTAGGAAAATGAAAAGAACGCAAAGTAATTACCTGAGTCTTCTGTGATGGTGGAGAGTTTGAGAAACAGTGAAGTGTTATTTGTACTTACTTCATTATGGGGAGTTATTAAACTGTAAGTCTCATTGATTTAAAATTTAATTTTGCATCTTAATGTGATTTAGTGAGTTTCTATTGCAGTCTTTAAATCTGTGAAAAATGATGTAATAAAATAAAAATGGAACTTGAGTGGACTTTGAAATTCTGGAATGCCTTCCATATTTACATTGGAAGTGTCTACATTTTGTCCATGAACTCAAAAACATGCAAAATATGAGAGTTGTTTTGTTTGAAAAAAACCTTAAACCCTCGTGACAGAAAAAAAGCTTATAATCTTTATACAGCTTATAAGAGATAAACAGCAGCAATTTAAATGTATGACACTTGTAGGCTTGAATCAGAAATTGAAGAGGCACGACTCAAAGCCAAGGAAGAAATGATGCAAAGTGTCCAAATAGCAAAAGAGATGGTTCAACAAGAACTGACCTCACAAAAAGAAGCGTATGAAAGCAAAATAAAATCCCTGGAAGCAGAAGTGGTAAGTTGCCATTGCATCATTACATAAAATATATCAATAAAGTAAACCAGAAACTAGTATGTGTGATATATGTTTGTTTGGTGCTTGGTTGGAGTTGGTTTGTTTGTGTGTTTTTGGTTTTGGTTTTCTTTTTCTCTTGCATATTATAGCAGCATTGTAGGGAATGCAAAGCCTCATTCTTTAAAAAAAAAAGTCAGCCTTAGTAACACAAGAAGTTGTGAAGTGGTTAATTCTCTTCAGAGTTATTCCAGGGATTGTAACTTGTAAGCAAAGAAAAATACCTACAGTATCTACCTTATTGCATGAGGTTTTTAAATCACTATACTGGATTAATTAACACAGCTTTTTTTTCTTTTCAAGCTTGCATGCTACTTTGTAGTTGTTTTTTTCAATACGGTTACAACATGCATGAGTTGGCACAGAATATGTAAAACATGGTAAAACAATAATGATGTATCTTATATCATACACACTCTATAGAAGACCTAAGGTGATGCTTCTGGACTGGGGATATAACCATTGCTGATGTTGGGCTGTGTAGGTCACAGAGGCTGCGAGTTTTAAATGTGTTGAATATCTGCCTGAGGGATGGGTCAGAAATGCTGTAGAAGCAGTATTCCTTCTCCCATGTCTCCCTTTTGATACTAGAGAGAAGAATCTCGTAAGAAGCAAATCCAAGAACTGAATAATCAAAAAGCCACAACTAAAATACAGGAGCTGGAGAAGGCAAAGAAAAGCCTTGAGCTAGAACTCCACTTCAATAAGAAGCGTTTAGAAATGGAGACCTTAGCTACCAAGCAGGTAATTGGAAAAAAACAATGTTTTTAGGCAATAAGCTGTGGTTTGTTTGGGGGGCTTTTTTTGTTGTTTGTTTTTTAAGAATCAATTATTGTAAAGGAAATGATTTAAAGTACTTCTGTGTGATTTTATGTATAAGACCTGATGTTTTGTTTGCAACCTGAGTATGGTAACGTATTAATGTTGGGGATTGACTAATGCTGACCTTATTCCTTAAATAATGTGGATGGTTTTGTTCTTGCACCAAAATTTAGCAACCGTTGCCTTTGGCAAAAGTTATTACTTCAGACATTAATGTAAGTAATGACTGAGTCTTGGCTGGTGTTCATATATATATCTGACTGCTGCAACAAATGCAAGTTTTTAAAAAAGCTGTTCCTTTTTAATTCCAGTATTTTTTTGAGCATTGCAATATGTAAGCAAACCCAGAAAATTGTCAGTTTGAAAATTAATTATTTTATATCAGTATAGCAGATGTCCAGTATAAAATTAATTTTGTTAGTCTTTAAGATGGCAGGAACAAAAAATTTAGCTTCAACAAACAGCAATAAGAGTTTTAGGTTTGTTCTTTTGTTTTTTTTTTTTTTAATCACTGCCCATTTTCCCTCAGGCTCTAGAAGACCATACTATTCGTCATGCAAAGATAGTGGAAGCTCTGGAAGCTGAGAAGCAGAAGATTGCTGAGGAAATACACAGCCTTCAGAAGAGTCACAGAAGTGGGAATAAACCAATGATGGGTATGTATTGCATAATGTTGCAAAGGCAATGCTGGATTTTCTCTTGCTCAGTGGGCATGGGCAATGTGTGCTGATACAGGAACTTTTTCTGTTCCACTAACACTTCTCTAGTGATCCTGAACAAGAAGAGCCTTCTGGTTGTTACAAACCTTTGCATTCATCATCTATATGTATTGGACTGTGTTAGAAGCTCTGTGTAATCACACTCAGGGTGGTTAGGTGGACATACATGTAGTCTGTATTTATCCCAATTACTTAAGAGTCCTTCCCTCTCTGTCTGCACTGGTCAGGCATTAACTCATTGGGGAAACTGGAGTAACAGAATTCATTTTGTTCAGTTTCCTGCCTTGGATTAATAATAATAATAATAATATAGTGTCTCGTCTTATGCCTCTGTTTCTGAAATACCTTTTACCCAACCATTTAAAAGGGTTATCTGGCCCAGGAGGGTAAGTTTTCCCCAATGTATTGGAAATTATTGGAACTATTGTTGGGTAAATTACGTTTGTGCTTTTAGGTTGCGGGTTTTTTTCTGCTCTTAATCTTTTTTTAACCCTAAAGTTGTTCCGTCACATTGTTTGGTTCACTAAATCAGCATCTTCTATATTCTTTATTAGTTCCACTGAACTGGAAGTCTCTGAAGCTGTCTGTGATGATTAAAGAGGCTAACACCATTAGTAATGAATTAGGGAAGAACACTGTTTTCTGCAGGTCAGTATCTGAGTTACTTAATTATAAGGTGTATGTGTAATGGATATATAATATTTATATGTGTATTTACACATTATAAATATTTACATATTTATTTATATGTATATTTATGTATATATTTGAGGGTGGATTCTGGATGTGCAGTGAGCTGTTGGTGTTTCTTTTAACAGTCTTGGGCAATTGAACACGATAAATGAATTTTCCAAATTAGCGTTAGCTAAGTGTGTAGTTGAGCCTTGTTACTTTGAAATGGGAATTTCTAATCTGAATTTTAGATCAAAACTTTAAAGGTAAGCTATAGACCATTAACTTTGAATTAAGTGTGCTTTGGAGGTGAATCTTCTGATGCCTATGTCCATCTTACTTCGGTCCACATATCAAAGTGGTCCTAAAGCATGTGAGATGCATAATGTCTCAAGAAATTTTTGTGCCACATTTTTAGTCTTCATATAATCCTACCTACAAGTACCTTTTTTATTTTTGCAATATGAATATGTGTTTTGTCTTGATTTTTGTCTTCTTTGTTTTTAACTTTCTCCAATTCTTAGGCATGACAAAATTGATGATAAAACAGGAACAGTGTCCTCTATTCAGGTGCAGGTTCGTAATATCAAACTGGGAATAACAACTTTTTGGAGCCTAGAGAAATTTGAGTGTAAACTAGCAGCAATGAAAGAACTCTATGAGGTCAGTAGCAATTGAAGAATAACCACCAATAATCAGTTATTTTTTGTCGAAGATAAGATTTTGATAATGCATACAGAAGGAAAATCTTGTGGTTTTTTTAGTTTTATGTGATATTAAACAGCAAGACACGTGACTACTTTTTAGTAAAAACATGCATATGCACTTGTCCATTAGACAAAAAGAGTACAGTGGAAGAAAATTGCTTTATTTGGGTCATTTTGTGTAGAGAGTAAGAAGCAGTAAAACAAGGACTGCTTTGTGAGTCTTTTGGTTGTTCAATTGTTTTATGTTCTAAATGAAAATTTAATTTTCTAAAGGTATCACTTGAGTTTTCATTATTATCTTCTACTTATCCATATGTTGACTACTTTATCACTTTTTTCTGTTTAACCCTCCTCCCCTGTGTTTTCTTTATTTTTTCAGAGTAATGATAGAAATAAAGCCGTTGTTGATGTGTTTTATGATCCTGCTGACGAGTGGGAACCTGACCTTTCAGACAGCTCCGTTTCCTCGCTTTCCAGAAGAAGGTACAAGTAATTTGTAGCTACTCTTCTACACTTAAAGCAAAAACTTGTGTAATTATCTAAATATGCTTTTGTTCCACTCTCATACACTGTGTCATCTGATGACTCTTATCTTGTATTCACTCATTCTCTTGGATTTCCTCATGGACAAAAAAAAGGATCAAAAGTTGTATGTAGAGCTTTCCAAATCATGGGTCATCTATGTATCATCAGTGCAGAGTGAAATGTGTAGTTTTTAATGTTTCCTTCCCACTTCTATACTATCAAAGCATCGTTTTGAAGGAGTAAATTGCATATGGTCTGGGACCTTGTATTTGAAGTTTTAGCCTTATAACAATATTTATAACTGTCTTGCACACTTTTGCAAGCTGTAGCTCATCATGGAAATGCTTGACGAGGAGAAATTATTTTCTTTTCAAGGTTTTTCATGTTTTTATTTTATCATCCTTTCTTAGAAGTAGAAGCTTCATGAAGAACCAGAGAATTTCTGGATGTTTGTCTGAGATAAAATTGCAATCTATTCAGAATAAACAGACTTCCTATATATCAGGTACTTGCTATATGGCAGAACACCTTTCATTTCATACTGGCAATTCAAACCGACTACATGCATAAAACATAGGTGCTTCTAATAGTTGTTTAGAAAGACCACTGTGGTTGGAAAGCAAACTTAAAAATGTCCTGTTTATGATACCTTCAAATTCATAATGTCAAGCTGTTAACAGTAGGGGTGTCTGTATATTTGGTTATCCTTTGTTAGGGCAAAAACTTCCTGATCAGCACTAATTTAAGAAATTTACCTAAAACATTACTCCGCTTAACTATGCGGGTTAACTGGAGAGAGAGGCTGAATCCTGATACAGTAATATAGAGACTTCATTTGCCTGTGTTGTTGCTATTCATTCAGTTACTGAGGCTTCCCCAAGATTTTGGCCGGGTTTTACAGACTTTTTTTTTTCTGAAATATAGGATACTTTAGTCTTCCAAATATTTGTGTACGTTCAGTTATTTTAGATTGGCTGGATTTTATTTTCTATTTCTCTCTGTACATTTGATTGTTGAAACAAATGTATTCATGTTAAAGAATTTCACTATGGAATTTGTCGTTGTACTAACTGAATTTATAAACTATTTAGAACGTGGTACAGGTTTTTTTTATGAATTAGTGCCTTGAGTGAGTGTCTATATAAAAGTCATTACAAAGACACACTGACTGCTCACTCCTGTGAAGAGTTTCTTGCATGTATGTTTTGCTTTTACCTCATACAGGTTCACTGAACAAGTCCGGCATATGCCCAAGCTTTTCTGAATTGTTTCTTCCTGGAATTTGCAAAGAATCTATAAGTTCAGCTTTAGATTTACTGGAACAGAATAACGAAGGAGGAAAGAGCATAGCAGATAGTCTCCTAACTAATTTGTTTATAATTTTTTCTGGAGCATCTGCCATTTCAAAAGCCTATGAACAGCAAGATGAAGAATGTCAGGAGAACCGTAAGTGTCATTTTCATAGCGTTTCAAACATTACTAATGACTTGTCATTCAGATGCACAAGCATTCATGTGTTTGTCAGCCACAAGAATTAACATTCCAATGTTCATTTGCAAAGGAGATGGATCTGATAGATCTCTTTCTCTTGTAGTTTTCTCTCTTGATCGTGCTGCTCAGTCCTACAGCATCAGAATTATCTCTGCTTTTGACCAGATTGTGGTTATAAGTAAACTCTGGCTTAATAATGTCCAAAAGTGTCCTGGATCTATAAAAGTTGATGAAGAAATGAAACAGGAAATAAAGAACTTGGGAGGTTATTTACAGTTGCTGTTACAGGTAAAGCATATTAAAGAGTTCATCTGCGTGTAGAAAACTTCTTTGCATTAATGCAGTATTTATTACTGGCTTGCTAAAAACACTTAAATGTCCAGTGTGTGTAATGACAAATCAACACACCTAGGGAAGATAAATGGCCAAGGTTGCATTTTTTTCTGGCTAAGCTGGTAGTTATGTGTGCTAGTGGAGAGTAATGCAGACCTTCCTGTGCCCAGGCCCTGACAGAAGCATTGGTTCTTACTCATAAAATGGTAGAATAAAACACACAGTGGTAAGAGCAAATGATAATTTAGACTTTGAAGAGCTGCAGTTTAGAAACTTATAAACCAGTGGCCAGTGAATATTACTTTTGTTCATGCCATAGCCTTGTGAAGTTTGTTTTTTTTTTTTTAACTGTGTAGTATAATGGTATTGTTGTTTTGTGGTTGCAAGGCATGAATTTTTAGCTGTGATAGATAAGCCATTGGAAGCAGGAAGATGTAAAGCTGAAAATGCCTGAGCATTGTGTGCTACAAACTCTTGCTGTATAGCAAGTATATGTTCTTTGACCGGAGGTGCTTTCTGGCATCAGTGAATGATGTGCCTTTGTTTCCCAGGGGTGTTCTTCAGATATATCCTCGATGGTAGCAGAAGCATGGAGCAAAGTAAACCAAACAGTAAAACAAACAATGAAATACACAGGACACTTGGCAGTAGTCACAACAGCTGATATTTCATTTCCTGAAGAGAACAACATTCCTGCCTCTAGTCTGCAGGTGAAAAATGTTTCTTAGAAATACTGATTATGAATAGTAATTTTGATGTTGAGGTCACACTTGCTATGAGTAACTGTCCTCAGAAGCAAATTGTTACATATAACAACTTCATCAACTGAATTAAGTAAATTTAGAGTTTATCTAAATACTTCATATTTATAGTGAAAATAGATGTATTAATAACCTTAACATTTTTTTTTCCCTTAAAAGCCACATCCTTTAAATCTGCATAACTTAAACCTATGAAAAGAAAGAAGTGTATGGTGCCTTTACGTTTGTACCTGCACTGAATTATACAAGTCTATCTGTCTCACTGAAATTCACTATTTATATTTTGGTAATCTGTGCTTTAAGTGCCACATTGAATTTACAGAAATCTGACTGAACTTCTGTAGTTCAAGGAAGACATGTGACTGAAGAGACCTGCACTGAATAATTAGCTCAAAATTGTTTCTAGCCTACTACAGAAAATCTGTTTTAACTCAAGACCACATCGGATTCTTTAATCATTGCATTTTGAACCTTTGTTTTAAAAGGAATTTATACTTGCCATTTATGATGGAGTAGGCTCAGGTCTGGAGTGTCTCATTGATGCTGTACAGGAGAAAGCAAGAATGGTACAGAAAGAACTTGTGAAACTATGTCCACAAAATGAGGTGAGATGAAATTAAGATTATAAACTGCTACTATATCTTGTAGACACTTGATCATGTTTTGTTTTTTGTGCTTCTATTTTAAATCATGAAGGTGATACTATAGGGAGTTATACAAAATAGAGAATAAAGTATAAGCACCATAGTTAAAAAACATTTCTGTGGCTGAAACTTCTAGTTGGCAAGTTAGGGTGCCCCTTAGACATACACCACTTTCTTAGTGGGTAAGCCCTTTTGACAGAGAGCCTGGCTGAATTCCAAGAAAATACTTAGGAAAGACTGGAATCTTCTGAGTGATCAGTTGTTCCTCTGAAGGAAAGCAAAACTTTCTGCCTACTCTGGTTTTCACTGTTGTCATTCTTAATCCTACAGACAGTAGTGAAACCGTTGAAAATATTTTATTTCAATGTGTTTGCTTGGCTCCCAAATACTTCATGTTTCCAGCAAAAGGAACTGAGCACTCTGCTTTCTGAATAATGCTGTTTGCTTGCAGCAGATTCTTAAGTGTCTGCAGGACTTCTGTAAAGGTTTGTCTCTGATGCAAGTAATGTGAAGTTGGAAAGAAAACACCAGAGCTACCCCTGCTGCTTAGAATGGCAGTGATACAAAATTACGGGACAACCTTTCTTTAGTGAATACTTAAATATGTTCATTTGATCCTCCCACAGTGAGGGGTTTAAAACCTTGCAGATGTAATTAATGTTTTCTACCAGTTAATGTTTTCTTTGAAAAATTGCATGTTAAGTTGCAGAAAATGTTACTTCTGCTTTAGATATTTCTCTCTTTAGTATGTCAGTGTTCGTTCTTATCCTTTTAATGTACTTTGACTTGAATAAAGTGTACAATATAATTAAAAGTTTCTTTGTAGATTCAAAACCGAATAAAGGATAATGTGGTGGCATTAGCCAGATTCCTCGAAAGTAACATGTCTTACTGCAGAAAGGTAAGAGAAATGTTTCAGAAAATGTGTGCTTTGAGTCTGCTATTTAAATTTTAAGGATGCATTTATCTAAGAAGAGGAGTGTGTGTGTGTGTATATATATATATGTACATACTGTATATTTACCATTGCATGATAACACTTCCTATCAAGCATCATTCCTGTGATTGGAATGCTAACTTTCCTTGCTGCTGCATTTCCACTCAAAGCTCTTTAATTTTACTTAGCATAAAGAATTTCTTGAGGCACTTATATCTTCCTTTTTGTGCTCATCATGAACAGCCTAACTACCTGTTGTGCTTTCTTTTTAAGCTGAAAGTTCAGCAATGCTTGTGTAACTGTTTTATAACTGCTGCCATAGATTATGACCATAATTACTGGTATTTTGAATTAAAGCCAGGATAGATGATTTGATCTAAGAGCCAAGCATTTCCTGGATTTTAATGTCATTTGCTTTTTTCTTCTTTTCCTAACCGCGTTAACAATGTGCACTTCTTTTCAGCGCTATCTCACTTCTGTGACGTGATATCAGTTTGATTTTGTATTGGCTTGATCTATGTGACTGAAACCATAATAGGCATTATGTATTTGATGTATTTGGTTCTATTTAAACTGCTCTTTATTAACACAGAAAGAAACAGACTCTCAGTTGCCAGAAGAAGAAACTCTGTATCGAGAAATAAAGAAAAGCACTAAGATTGCTGTGAAGTATTTGGAATTGGAGCAGTGCCTAACTGAAGTCTGTCAAATTGTTTCTTCCATGTTGCAAGGTATTTAGCTGAGTTACCACCTGTAATCTATGGGCTACAGGAGACTTGCAAAGCCAAGGAGAGGGCTATTTGGTTTCTCTTTGCAAAATGCTGCCTTTGATTCTTCTTGTTTCTGTTTTTCATAGGATTATACAGAAACACCAGCCCTCTCAGGAGCTTTGCAGAAAATATTTCTGTCATAGCTGGATATTTTAACAACTATTTCAGTTTATTTACCTTGTCTTCTGCGAACAACCCTATCCAGAAAATGCATGTACCTTTTATGAACCTGGATGAATTGGACTCTCTGGTTGATTCCCTTATTCTGAATTTTGAACTTGAACAAGGACAGCCATCACTGCAATCTCAAACTATTTGTAATGAAACTACTGAGGCTCGAGGAGGACAGGTTGAAACAGGTCAGGTAGAATTTTCTTGGAAATGGAATGGGATTCCAGAATGCACACAGACTCCAGAGCCTTCACCTGGTAGGATAGAATGGGTGTAAAATGTTATTATCAAGAAATTAAAGAGAACTATTTCCTATTGTAACATACCACAAAAAGCTAAAATTTATTGCTAATATTATTAGTGAGTGAGTGGTGTGAAAGTAAATGCCATGATTGTATGAGGATAAGTACCCTATATTTCACCAAAGAAAAAATACATTCCTTAAGAGGCTGTTAAACTTCAAAATAGAATTTCTTCTGTTTTAATAGAAGTGTATTACTACCTAGGTTTATAAGAAATAATTTAATTTTCTTTTATTTTTGCTTCACCTCAGCTGCATTATGATCTGGTAATGCTATTGCAACTTGAAAGTAGTTTTTTATGCCTTTTTTTAAACAGAGCAAAAACTTTGTATTTATTTATGTAGAGAAGGACAATGAGAGATAGTAAAAGTACTTTACAACCTTATTTGATGAATGCTTTTTTAAGTGGTTTTTAGTTCATTGAAGAATCTGGACTTAAAGTATCACAATGATGCTGTGCTTCAACATGATCTGAAGTAAGTTTATGTTGGGTTCATTGCTAGTGAGTTAGCTTTTGATTGCTCAAATCACTTTAACCACTATTCATACTGGAATAGAGGCATATTGCTTCCTGAATAATATATAAATTATCCCAGGTTGTAGAGAGCTTCCCAATCCATTACTTCCTTGTTCTTTCTATCATTGTTTAACATCTTACTTTTAGTCTGCTGGCTGGAGTTAACAGGAAGGATGGAAATTAATTTGCATGGGTTTTAGAAGGCCTGGACTAAGCACAATTTTCTCACAACAGTGCTGAGCAATTTATACAGTAAAACATAAGGTTTTTTCATAGACATTAACACTTCTGTTGTGGTTTAAGCCCAGCTGGAAACTGAGCACCACACAGCCATTCCCTCACTCCTCCACCAGTGGAGGAGAATCAGATGGGTAAAAGGGAGATAATTCCTGGCTTGAGCTATAGACAGTTTAATAAGAAGAGCAAAAGCCACACTCACAAGCAAAGCAGAACAAGGAATTAATTTACTGCTTCCCGTGGTCTTCCCCATGGGCTGCAGGGGATTCTCTGGTCCTATGCCTGGAGCATGTCCTCCCTTGCTTCATCATGGGGTCGTGGGTCCTTCTCACAGACTGCAGTTCCTCATGAACTGCCCCAGTGTGGGTCCCTTCCACAGGGTGCAGTCCTTAAGGAACAGCCTGCATGCGTCCCTCATGGAGTCAAAAGTCCTGCCAACAAACCTGTTCTAGCATGGTCTCCTTTCTCCACGGGTCCACAGGTCCCTGCCAGGAGCCTACTCCATCATAGGCTTTCCCTGGGGTCACAGCCTCCTTCAGGTTATCCTGCTGTTCCAGTGTGGGATCCTCCATGGGCTGCAGGTGGATATCTGCTCCCACATGGATCCATCCACAGGTCCCACTCTCTCTGAGTTGTGTTCACGCTGGAGTTCTGGAGTGTCCAGTACAGCAGCACAGAAACAGCAGCGATGCCCTGGCTAGGTGCCAGTCCCTGTGCGTCACCACTGCTGTCCTCAAAATGTTCCCAGGCATTGCAGAGTGAGGGGATCAGCAGCACAACAGCAGGGAAAGCAAAAAGCAGCCACTGATGAGCACTACACTAACGAACTGTAAAGCATCAAGCCCAGGGCAAGCACAGGAGTCTGCCCAAAGCAGCCAAAGAGCCACAAAGGCTGTAAATTCCATCTAACACATTCCAATCAGATCTCTTGTTATCTGAAACCCTTTGAGCCCTACATTGGGTGCCAAAGAGGGCTGCTGTGGTTTAACCCCAGCTGGTAACAGCCCCACACAGCTGCATGCTCACTGCCTCCTGGTGGGACTGGGGAGACAATTGGCAGGGTAAAAGTGAGAAAAATCAGGGGCTGAGATAAAGACAGTTTAATAGGGAAATCAAAAATTGTGCACACAAGCCAAACAAAACAAGAAAATCAATTCACTGCTTCCTGTGGGCAGGTAGGTATTCAGCCATCGCCAGGGAACAGGGCTCCATCACATGTAATGGCAGTATGAGAAGCAGAAAAGGCCTTGGCTCTTTGTAAGTTCTGCTCAGCAATAAAAAAAAAAAAATCTCTATTTTATCATCATTGTGTTTAGCACAAATCCAAACTATTGTCCTGTACAAGCTACCTTGAAAAAAATTAACCCTACCTAAGCCGAAATCAGCACAGCTTCCAAGGTAGATATTCATAGCTGCCATCTCGCCTTCTGAGGGAAGATGTTCAACATCTTGAGAATTTCAGTCTTTGAGGACATGTCAGACTCTTGGAACTGTTTTATGTGAAAAGACTACAGCAGAAATCAATCATTTTCTTTTGAAAGCTTTCACACTGTAGTTATAATTGATGCTGTTATTCAGTGATTTTGTGCTTTTCTGATGTAGAGGAAATGGGGAAGGTAATTATGCTGATCCAGTTACCCACATATGTATTTCCTAAAGACTAGTACACTGTAATACTTCCTTAAAAAATGTCTAGCAGTGCAGCCCTGGCACCCAAAATACTCAGCACTTTTTCTTGCTGCTAATAATTTCCTTCTTACATGAGGTGTGATGCTTAATTGCTTTCTTACTGTAAAGGCCTTTGCAAGTTCGCTCAAGGGTTAAGAAAGTATATTCAGTTGTTCAGACTTTTATGCTTTAAAAATGAAGAGAAGCCTGATATATTTCTACTTGTGTAAATATATAATTTTGTATTTGGCTGAAGTTTTAAAAACTTAACTGGTTCTTCTGCATTGTGTATCTAAGCATGGGAAATGTAAAGAGTAAAACTACATCATGTAACTGATCACTGATTTTTACAACTTCAAGTGTAAATTCCTTGTTGATTTTCTTCAGTTGATTTTGAGACCTTCCTTTGTCACAGAGTCTTGTTTTCTTGCTCAAAATACTGTAGTGTCAAAACATGAAATATTAGTAAGAGGTGTTTTCTATAGCTCAAAAGTGAAACAAACCATAAAATTTCTTTACCTATGTTTCTTTATCAAGACACATTAACTTTCCTCAATTAACAGCACACAGCTATAGACTGAGTGCTCATGAACTAATCTATGCCTATTAATGCTAGAACAGTCAATCCCTTTCAATATCTCCTAGTTAAGATTATGGTGTTATGTAAAGTATTCATTGCAAAATTACATTCAGGTGTTACTGATATTTCATCTGCTCACGTGATTAATCATGTTAGCTTTTGTTCTTGTATTTAATGAGAAGCATTGCTCAGAAAACACATTGAGATTTTTAGTTCTGTGTATTGTTATGAGATTTTTTTTGTTTGTTTTGGTGGTTTTTTTTTTTTCTTTCTATAACTGAAAACCAAGTTTTTCACGAACTTGAAGCTCAAAATGAATTTGAGTTTTTAGCCTTTTGGAAACTCAGGAACTGACCATGCAAACTAATGGGTTTTGGATAGACTTTTAACTGAGGTATTGGAAGGGCCAACTTAATAATGAAATTTAGGTTTTTGCAGGATGAGTGAAAATGTGTCAATAACTTCCTTCTGCACAGTTGAGGTTTGTTGTTTTGAGGGTTTTTTGCTGTTTTTTGTTTGCTTTTTTCTTTTCTCTGTGCTAACCAACCGTTAATCAATCCTTCTCATTCCCATTGTTAATGAGTTGTTTTAGAGTAAGATGCTGACAAAACCTACTTCTGCTAGTGTTTTCTTCAGCTTGGTGCCCTTGTTACAGTTATACATCATTGAAGTGCTTCATTCTCATAATCTATACAGTGCCCATACATCATCAGTGGGCCTGTGCTCTCACAACGTGCTGCATTAACACATCAACATGCCTAGCTGAGGCCCCAGTAATCTATGGATGTAATATACCATAAGGTAAGGGATATTTGTAACTATAGGCTAGTGTTCCTATAAATTATCTATGCCAAGGAATTAGCATCACAACCAATATTTATTAAAACACCTTTCATTAACTGTTATTAACGGAATTAAGATGTTTACTTCTAGCAGGTAACTGTTCCCACAGTACTTTCACTTACTCCTTCACACTTCACTAGCACCTACACATAAAAATCACTCATGGCTACAAGACTGGAGCAACAACTGTGAGCTTCTGATTCTGAAGTGGAGGCTCGTGTTGGCTTTGATGAGGCTTTGATGTGTTACACAACTCAGTATGTGTGCTGCCTCTTTTTGGCTAGTGTTTTCTAGCTACTATTTCTTCAGCTACAGCCACAGCTACCAGTAGAGCAATTCACACACAACTTTTACAGATGGAACTTTTATGGTTTGGGCTGAAACTTAGTCACTGTAGTAGCTAAAGTAATTCTTCCGCTAAAAGCACTAAATTTGGTCTCCAAAGGCTATGGGGTTCTCAAATCTACAGCCTTCAGCTCTGACACTGAAAGAAAGTGTGAGTGAACAGTCAGGAACACGTGGGAGGGGTGGGAATTGTCACGAAGGAATGTTTAGACACCTGATGGGGATGCATTATTTTCTAGAGTCATGATGACTTTACTTTGTTGTATGTATTGATGTAATCCATGGTTTGTGGGTTGGTGTGGGGGTTTTCTTGGGGTTGCTTTTTTGATTTTATTTTTAAAATTTTTTTTTTTCTCTTTGGTTGATTGTTTCCTTTAATGTTTTTTCTTCTTCCTTCAGGAAAATATTCTTCAGTTAGCTTTCAGATAAAAAGTAATTAGAACTATAGGTACTTGACCCATGGGTTTTAATGACTAATATAAAAGGAAGGGGGCTTTGTTTTAATTTAAATGTAAAATGGTGCTGTACCCTAGTTTAATTTGAAACTGCAAAACTAAGAAAAATCTAACCAGTGAAATACATTCTCTTTACAATAGAAGTCACTTTAAGAAATGAATAAGAAATAGGTATTTCTTCAGTTCCATACTTTCTTTTGAAAACAGTATTGCATTAATAAAAAAACATGATGATTCTGAGAGTACCCAATGTTAGCCTGTCTTTATTGAGACATGTTCTAAATGAGCTTTTAGAGGAAAGTGCAGTCTCGCTATGCTTTTTAAAGAATGTGTATCAGTCTTAGAAAATAAGGATAAATAAACTCTCCTAGTCTTGCTTGAAAATTCTAGGTGAAGGAAAACAGCAAGCTGCAGTTAAGATTTAATTTGATCCAGTAATGGCATCTGCAGGCAGAAGAGGAGACTACATCTGATTTACCTCTGCAAATACAACTGGTTGTTTTTGGACAGGAAATTTTCTCTCATTCTTCATATATGCTAAAATACTGTGATTTGATGAGTCCTGTCACTTTTGTATGTTTTGCAGCTTTTATGATTTCAAGGTGAGTTTTTGCTTTGTTTGGTTTTGAGTTTTTTTAATATTATTGTTTTAGGACAGTCTTTTGATTCCCTTCCTAGCTTTTGGTAGGATCTGAGAGGGTTTATGCCTTTTCCCAAGAAAGAACTTTGCTTTTTTTTTTTTTGTTCTAATTTTAAAATTTTCCATATTAAAAAAACCCCAACAACTGCCATTTTTTCTTTGTTTTATGCTCTTTTATGACCTGGAATCAGTACACATAACAAGATTTGGTTTTTCTTGAATTTTTCCCTGCCCCATTTTTGTTTCTTTGTTCTTGCTGTCCTAGTATATTTATGTTCATGAATAGTATTGGCTTCTAGAACAAGAGACAGTTTATATAGTCTAATCAACATTCATATGATTTGATTATTGCAGCAAAAATGGGAAAAAGCAGGGAATCTTCTGAGCTAATGCTCCATCAACAGCAAATACCACAAACAACAGAAAAAAGTATTCCTTCAGGTATCTTTCAATGTGAGCTAGAGTAGCTCACCTCTATCCTGGTGGGAGTGTGTTCTAGAGCACCCAGCCAAGATGGTGAGGCTGATGAAATCCTCCTAAGCAACTGGTGAAAGTCTCACTGCCAGGGCTGATTGTGTAACACTCTATCCACAACCGTTTTCCATTTATTAACCCTTTATAATTCTCGTAGCAGTTTTCATTCTGCCACTTGCCAGTACTGTCCTTGAACAGCATTCTCAGAAAAACATGGATGGTAACAAAAATGTCTGGAGTTTCATAGCTTTGGATGTTTTCCTCTTAGTTTAGAAGATTTCTGCTGGCTGTACCATGTGTTTCCTGAAAAACGTGGTATTTGCTGCGGTGTTTTTTGCTTCCCCTGGGTCGGGAGCTGGGGGAGCTGTGTGGAATGAAGCGGTGTACCAAGGGATGCGGTGGGAAGGCTGCGGTGTTCCCGGAGAGCCGCTGGATGGCGGTGCTGCCCAAGGCGAGGGCTCCCGGGCAGCCGCTCCTGCCGGAGTCGGGAGGAAAACCAGTGCCTCGGGTGGGTCCTGTGGTCCAGAGAACAACTTTCCTGCTGTATAGCCCCTCAATTAATTATATGACAGCTTAAAGCATAGTTGTGGTTTATGTACAAAAATATCTATTACTCAAACTTATTTTTCACATTGTTAGTTCAGAATTTTCTTTTTTTTAAGAAGTTGGTATTAAGGAAAAACTATCTAATTTTACTTATGCATAATACAGTTCAGTAATCATTTTTATTAATATCGTGAGTAAATTTCGAACATAATGTGCCTAACTCTCTAAGCAATCTCAAAGACTAGCCTTTCCTGTCATGTTCACATAAATAGCACAGGAAAAAAAGCTCGGGTTTAGTATTGAGAAGCGTAAAGCTAAGAGAGATGATGGCCTAGTAAAGCAAGTTTTATGCCAGTTTAACATCATTCTGAAGCCATTTCTAATTACCAAAATGCCTGCATATAAACTAATGTTTTGCTGCACAGGGCCTTGGCTGATTTCTTTATTCCCCCTTGTGTCTTCCACAAGTCACATAGTGGGTCAAGAATGAAATTCAAAAGGGAACTCAAAAAATTCGGAAGTTTCCTGTGGTAAATGGTAGGCAAGAAATATCTTAGGATCTTTTGGTTTTTAACAGGTTAACTTGGTAAATAGAAGTGTTGTAAATGTGTTCAAATTGTGAAACCAAGGTTTCTTAGGGTTTATGTTTGCATTGAGTATGAGAAGTATTTTTGGGAAAGCCTCTTAGTGTCTGCAGAGAAACTCAATACTGAAGAATTATTTATTTAGTAACTCTTTTGTCCCCTGTTTAAAATATAATCCCCAGTGCTTGTTAGCATATCTTACATCATAATTTCAAACTGTATCCAAAGGTCTAAAGAAGATCTGAGATAAACTATACTTGTCTTTCCTCCAGCCTTGGCTGTGCTGAGTGAGGTTGTAAATCAGATGGAGACGAGGAATTTTTTTTTTTTTGTGAGAGAGACGGTCCTTGTTTAATGAGCAATCCACATTTATGCACAATCTCACCTCTTCAATAAAAACATAAAAATTGGTATGGGGCCATCGAACCTGGCAATTATTGTGCTTACAAAAATTTAGATTACAGGTTTAGTAACTGTTTTATTAACTGTGGCTTGATAGCATGGGATTCTTCCAGAATTGTTTTGTCTGCATTTTAGTGGCATTGCAATGGAATAAAGGAGTTCGCCCCCCCACAAGTACATGTGAAATTAAAGCAGTAGTTTTAAAGCTGTCTCATCTCTAAAAAGATACTCAAAACAACTAAACAAAAATCCAATTTGTTTTTCAAATAATGAGCATTGTTAAATATTGTGTGTTTTGCAGGCAGATCAGTAAGATCAATCTTGGATACATCTCCTGGTGTATATATCAAATCTTGCACTAAAGTTGGGTGTGGGATTTTTTATATTTGTTTTTTGTGGGGGTTTTTGTTTGGTTTTATTTTTTAGAAAGCCAGAAGTGCGTACTTTTCTTAATAGATATAATTTAAAGAGAAGATTTTTCTTAGCAGTGTATTAATATACTTGGATCATAACAGCTGCAGCTTGACCTCTCCACTTCTGATGCTATTGAGTCATGCTAAAACTATCTCCTGTTCTGCAGCTGGAATTGCATGAAAATCTACAGTGTTCCTCAGCTAGTAGATCTCAAAGTGCTTTGAAAAGGTGAGAGACTGTTGCTCATTCAACAGATGGAGGAAAGTATTCAAATAGATTATTGCTCAGTTGCAGAGCAAATCAGTGATCTGCTTATGAACAGATCTTACTGAAGAAAAAGATTCTTAATTTCAGGGGATCTGCTTAGCTGAGGTGATATTTTTTAACCTGTAGGGAATAGATTATGTATAAGTTGTTTTAAGAATTCAAGTGTTACTACAGCGCACCCTTGGCATAGATACCATTACAGCTGTGTGAAGGAGCTTTGTGAACCACAACCTGGGTAGAGACAGACATTCTGGTGTAAAGTAACAGGAAAAGTAGGCTTTATCCTTGGAACTTAAGAGAACCACCTTAGGTCAGCCCTGCAGTTTTGCCTGCCCGTGCTTTTTAATATTGATGTTAGATGAACATGTGTGGCTGTTCTTTTACAGTACCTAGAACTCTTGTGGGACCTGCTTTTTAATCTGACATTTAATGGCCCCTTTTTTCTGTGCTTGAGACTAGACTTCCATGCTATTAGTTTATAGCTGTGGTCCAGGAAAGATGAGGCTTCACTAAGAGATACAATACATAAAACACATTTCTGACACATTGCACTGGCAACACTGTATTGGTAGGCTCTGCTGTCCAGGGAATAAAGATCATTCTCTGCTCTGCGCTTTAAGGCAGCGCTGCTGTCCTGAGAGGGCATTTACAGCATTCTCTGCTCAGAGAAGTAAAGACATCAGTGACATGTTCTTCACAAACGTGTTGTGTTAGCCAGCAGAATAGTTGGCTTTTCTCCTCAACTCTCAGATAATTGGAGCTTTCAGAGGAAAATAGGATTCTAAATATGGAGGAAGAAATCCTTGAGAGAATTTGTTGTTCACAGTATCTAAAAAACTGTTTTGTAAACAGTGTTGAAATTCATCACAGTATTTTGGCAACATCGAATATTGAATACAACCAGATAAACCTAGAAATAGGTTTTTGTGGCTGATACATTTAAGTTGACTTAAATTGCAAAGTTTCTTTGAGGCTAAAGGCATAATGTGACTGAAATATTTCTCTGCCTTGTCTAGATGTTAGAATGTGGGAGCCATGTATTTTAGCAGGATGCTGATACCTTTTACAGTTACTCGGTGTTAGGGTGATTACTGCTTAGCAGAAATCCCCTGTTATGAAATGTCTTAATTGCTTATGTCTTTTCTAAAGAAGGAGCTATCTGCCAGGGATTTTCAACAGGAAATTAATAATTCATAGCCAGGTCCATTTCCCATTTCTTTCTGGGCTGTATAGTCACAATAGGATGTGCTTTTGTCACTATGGAATTGCAAATACAACTCTGAATGTGCAAAGTTGGCTTTTGTGTTGAATAAGATAAATTTATTTTGGCAGCCACTTTTACTGATTGTAACATTTGAGTATTTGCATAAATTGGGAGTCATGTACATTTCTTTTGACAGTTTCACTGCTCTTTTTATGATCCAAAGAAGTCAATAAAAGTCATATTCATGCAGAGTAGTGGTTTAGGACCAAGTTATTAGGTTCCTGTTAGGTTTCTCTAAGCATAGTATGTGATGGATTTCTGTGCTGGTATGTTTTTATAAATAAAGAGTAATCGTGTTTTTATGGGTGTGCACATCTGATTTGCTTTCTATTATTTCTGTACTCTTAAATGTCACTATATCCAGAGCACACCAGTATATTCCATCTTCATGGGATGCTTATCTCTAAGTTGATGGTGCCTATGCTTTCTTAACCTGTGCTTTGCCTGCTGGAAGCTGATTTTTTCCCTTTGACTTTCTTGTTAATTTTTACATGAGAAATCTATCAACTTTCTTATTATAATGTAAATGCAAAATCAGATTGTAGGAGTAGTTTGGAGAGGGTGAAGCTTTTTTAGTTCACTAATGCAGAGGCTGCATGAGGAATTTGCTTAGGTAAACACATTTTTTATTATTTAGATTGTATACATGCTCGTTATTTGATAGGAATTTTCCAATTGTAGAGAAAATTTGTGTCCTAAGGACTTTAGAACTGAAAATATAGGTGAGAAGGTGAGTGATTGAATTTGAAAATTATTTCAGGGCCGGAGAATTAAAATATTTTTATATTATACAGATACTATTTTAAAATGATGCTATTGTTTCTAGAAATGCCATCTAGAGGAAGAATGAGTTGTACCTGCTTTGAAGGGAGGGGAAAAAAAAGCCTTAAATCTCCCCCTCCGCAATATGATGAATGTGACAAAAGGTAGGAAAGTAATGAATATTAAAATAAGTAGCAATTTTATTGTACTTACCAAGTTTTTCATAGGATTAGAAAAGCAGTTAAAAGTATCACATGACTGACATGACTTGATTCTAAGTTCAGAATTTCCACAGCATGTTTACTGGGTCCATTCTGTAATACAGCATAGTGATTTATTTGCCAAAAAAAAATTAATAATAAGCATAAAATAGATCTTAAGATATTATATGATAACATGTATCACACAAAGAACATATAGGATCTCTCAGAATTCTGTCCTGGTAATAAGGGATTTAAAGTGAGCATGAAAGACTTCTCTTAATGCTTAGATAGTTGATGCCATCCTATTAAATAAAGGAAGAATTCAAAAGTTCAGCAAGTTCCATGCCAGTGGTAATTGTGGATTACTGCTTCCTTAAATTAGTTAGTGTAAATTGTACTGTTTGATGTTCTTTGTTGTTGTACAGTAATTGTGCTAGGCTCTTTCTTTTCATTGTGGATCAACTTGAAAACTCTTGATGCTGTGTAAATAATAGCAACTCTGGGCAAATACACCTTTTGAAGCTCTATAAATCGTATGCATTTGTAATGTAATCTTGGAAATAACAGTGCTATTCTATGGAAATTAGTAAAATTCTCCAAATGCCACAACAGGCATCTAGTTCTTGTAAACCCATACCACTGTTAAAATACATAGCTCTTTATAAAAGGACTGAATACAATTCTTCAGTGATGTGAGAGCTGCATAAATATGAAAGCTGCTGAAGTGGTATATATAATGGGAGATTTTGCCAAACCTGCCATGTTCTGTGAGTGCACACATACCCTTAGATAGCAGAGGGACTCTGGCTTCTAAATCTATTTGGTTATTCTGAAAACCTCCTTGCAAGTTTTAAACTGACACTGCAAAGAGTTATACACAGTGCACTTAATCCTTCCAAGTGGCAGCTTGAAGTAGCCAGGCTCCTGCTGAAGTGCTTTCTTTGATGCCAAGTCGAGTTTAAAGCTTGCGGCCTGCCGACACCGGGCTGAGGCCTGCGGAACAGTGCGCCGGGGCCACGCGTTCAGGTACTGCCACTCCTTCCAGGATGTCTCGCTTGTCAGGTTCAAAGAGAGACTTCCAAAGTGTATGGAAAGGTGTTCCTTTGTTTTCCTTTAACATGGTGGGGAACTTGCAATTTTCCCTGTTCTGCTTTTAATTCACTGATGTTTCCAGATCTGAAACTGCAGCTTTTTTGGTGTGAAAAGGCCTGAGGCTGACAAAAGCAGGAACTAAAATGCAGCAAGGACTAGAAAACGAGTGAAGAAGCAAGCAAATTACAGAACTGCCTGCTCACTTGTTCTAGTGAACAAATATTACTGCAACTTATGTACTGAACAAATTAGACTGCTCCCTACTCCTTCAAACATTGCAGAATTTGCACATCACGTGAACTGGAGTTATATACAAACAGTGGCCAGTAGGGTCCCCTCACCCTTGGCTTAGAATAGAACTCAAATTCTTGGTAGCAATAATGTCAATGGGGACTAAACTTACTAAAGCAAATTATAAAAATAATAGGAAATCTACCATGAATTAAAAGATAGCTACTTATATTTCAGTTAGTGAAATTTGGTACATCCTATGTATTTGTGTATTCTGCATTTTTAGTGTAATTATATTTTTTTTTTCCCCACGAAGAACTATATATACAAAGAGATTATTTTTAAATGATAGGGTAAAAACTATTTATATTCTAGGTTGTTTTAAGGATACAGTACTATAGGTCTACTGTTGATCTCAAGTTTACTAAAATTCACATCTATGGTACAACTTAGAATTTCTCTTACGCTTTCTTTTAATTTAGAACTGCACACATAAAAAAATCATCAAAGTAAAATTTTGAACAGTTTTGATAAGCAAGGTCTATGGGTATTTTGACTGTTGCTTGATTAAAAAAAAATGTAAATAGAATAGGTTTTTAAAAATAAAGTAAATAATACAGTGCCCCTCTGACATTTTTTCAGATGAACAATTTTTCAGGAAGATTACAAGGCTGAGTAGTCAGTTTTTGAGAGGTGGAGTATAGTTTAGTTGGTGGGCCTGCTGTGATTGGAATTGATTAATGGGTGTTGTGATAAGCATAGAAACAGATCAGTGGCAGCTTATCCTGCTTTCAGCTGTCACAGCTGTGCCTCTTCACTCTTCTTCTGGCCCTATCACACTCCCTGGCAGCCTTTAAAGTACCTCCTTCCCAGTGGAATTTCTGCAAATCATCTACTCAAATGCCAAGATACCCTAGAAGCAGCTGTGTCTGAGAAAATTTGTTCAGGCTCACATATTTGTTGTGATGAAGAATATTACATTAGAGAATCCTTTCCTCCTGCAGGAGGAAGCATGCTGTGCCATACCCTGAAGAGAGTTAAATGATGATTCTGATGGGCAGGTGGGCTCCTTAGTCAAGAACTTTCAACCCTGGCTGGAACAGGAACACAGTTTGCAAACCTGCTGGCTAAGAGATAGTACTGCTGCTGCTTGACAGTTGCAATAAATAACCCCTGCATGTTAATTTTATTGCTAATGGCTTGATAGAAGCAATGCTGTTATGTGTTTAAAATCCTGGTAGCTGCCTTTTTTTGTTGTAATGTTCAAAAGATTTTTAAAGACAGTTTCAAGTGCAGGTTTTAGAAGTTCTGTATGTATTTTGAAGGCATTTCCCTGGTTTCCTTAGTGGGAACTGTGATCTCCAGTGCAATCACAGATGCAGGTAGTTTGATAGGAATCACGCAGTTTTAACAGAAAATTATAGGTATGTGGATTTTGTACAAAATAAAGGTGGGACCCTGAGGTCCCTTCCAAGCTGGCATTCTATGAGCCAAGCTTTTTATGTAACTTCATGGATTTGAGGAGGATAGCCTAGGAATTTTGTGCTTTTCAGGATATGAGACTTAATGCTCTGTAGGATTTCTCTGATTGGTTACAAAAATATTTTGTTCATTTTATTGGGAAGTGAATAAGCCTAGAGCATGGAAATAATTGTACTACTCTTTCTGGATATTTTGTAGATTATTATACTTAGGTGGTAAATAGTCTTTTTATGAAATCTCTGGATGCTGTAAATCATTGTTGGCTTCTCTGTATGCTTTAAATGCCTGAGGCAGCTGTTCCAGCATTATCAATAAATATTAAAAAATATTTTGATCAAACTCAGGCAAATTAAATCTAAACTTAAAAGCAAGTGATACATACAGAAGGTCTCATCTCTGGCTAAATCTGCAGGATGTCTAACTGATCCACCAAGGTAATGTACAGTTTTCCACTGTTGCAGTCTGTGAACAAGAATAACTTTAGACTATTTGGGAAAATAAATACTTAGAAGCTTAACAAATCATCTTTTTTCGTTATATTATAAGTGCATTTACAGTTCCTGTGTTGATTATTTAGAGTCAACTAAGTCATATTACTGGGAAACTACTTCTCAATGAGGCTAAAAAAACCCCAACTTATTTCAATTTTTAATTATATTTTACAGAGGAATATATCTAAGACCCCTTTTAAAAATCATGTTATTTATTTACTCTACAATTATATCGTATGTCAGCTGTATCTTGTGATGTCTACTGGCATACAAAAGCAAACAAAGTCATGTTACATTAATGATGTGTCTGAGACTGCTTGCCTTTATAATTCCATGCTCCTTTGCTATAGAAAAAACATGACCCTGAATCTTAAACAGTTTTTGAATAAAGGCACCTACAATTATTATATGATAAAAAAGTTCATAGGTTTATGACTAAGTGATTTCAGTTTTCTTCGTTTAGTGGGTTTTGCTTCAATTTAGATTTGCATGTTCTGCAATCAAAAAAAAGTGGATATTTTAATTCAGTACAAGTTAAAAATTCCCTGTTTCTATACTATCTAGTGCTGCCGAAATTGCATATTTTAAATGAGAAGTGATTAAAAGGAAATAAAAAATGTGATTATATGTTGTTCACATGTAGTGTAATTAAGTTTTCCACATCTTGATCTGCTACAGGGGGACTTGTTCTTTGGGAATTCAGCCTGCACTTTTGTCCTTCCTGTGATTTCTTATTTCAAGCTTGGTAGAGAAAGCATCCACTGTTGTATCATTTCCTTAGTGCTAACAGCTTTTATTCTCTTCAACAAGTGTTTACAGAAAAGTGTTGATGCTTATTAATCTGTTTCTTGTCTTACAAATGTGCTTATGCATGATTTGTGGTAAAATTGGCATTTCTGACAGCTCTCAGTGTAATCTGCATAGCACAACAAGACTGTTACATTGAACAGATGTGGCTTGGAGTTGTTATTCTTCGTAATTACCATCATTAAGTGAAAGCATGTGTCAATCAACTTTGTACTTTAAACACACCACTCATTTGTGAGACACATGCATCTGCATTTCAGATACAGATCTAAAGTACTTGCATTTGAAATTTATGTCTGTTGTTTCTATTTAATACAATACTCCATGAAACACATAATGCCCAAAGATGTCAAAGCAACAGATCATCAAGTTAAGAAAGGCTTTACCGGGGGTTCATCTGGATACTTTTTTCTTTTTGGAGGGGGAAGAGAGGGGAGGAAGAGAGGAGGGTGATAATGATAGATTCATCTTCCTTTTCTGGTGTAAAAGAAAGGCATTTAAGTTTAATTTTATAGATTTCCAAAGTCACTCTCCTATCTTGATGCTGGATTATGACTTTCTTATTTGAGGGAAGGAGTTTCTTTTTGGTTTATTTGGGGGCATAAATGAATCTGCATCAGTAAATGGACATAATGCCTTTTAAGAACTAATGTTCGGGTCATTAATGTTGCCAGGATACCTTTTAGGGTCACAAATGTTCCTACTGGTAACAAACAGGATTAGATCAGGAAATTATATTTTGAGTAGACCTGAAAACAAAGGGGTCTTAGCCTGATTGCACAACAAATGACAATAGAATCTGACTGAAGCACACAAAAGCAGGGACTTTTGGAGATGACATTCATTTTCTCCTTGTTTCCTTCTATGTGGACTTCAGTTCTTTGTGCCAGAGACAGTAGAGATGATGGCACCTATGTACTGGGGGTTTGAGGGTTTTTCACTCTCTGCTGTGACACTTCTTCAGGGCCAAATAAGATGAACTTGTATATAAGCCACTAAGTGACACTTCTCATGTTGACTTGGAATGGCCTTCAATTTTTGAGGGTATTTTAGTCTCTACCTTTACAATGAAAGAATTTATTCTGTGATTTTTTTTTTTTTAATCCTCCCAAATTAATGAGAGAGAAAAAAACAATTACATTTTTATCCTTCAATTTCCTCAGAACACATTTTTTTAGAACTTTGCCTGTTGCATTAAAGATGATTCTGGTATCCTGGATGTGGTATGTGACTTGTCAGAAAGTAGATACAAAAAACCCATTGTATAACTATCCTTTGGAATATTTCATGAAAATATATTGTTTGGATCCTGCCAGAGGCATACAGGATTTCATATAGATGCTGATTATTTTTTAGACCCTAATCATCCTTACTGAATCCTCTAGAAGTACTGAAATAGAAATTTTAAAAAATCTGTTTTAAAATTAGAAGACAGATGAGCTACAGCCAAAGAATAAATAATAAAGAACTAGGAAATAACTCTTATTTTCATTGAATTGTGAAGAAAAAATGTTATTTGCAGTCCGAGTCTATTGTCACGTGTAGAACCAGAAACAACATGGCAATGACATAGGGAACACAGCAGTACAGTCTGACAGATACTGAAATCAAGTGTCTGTTCTAATCTCAGCCCTTTCAGTTAAAGAAGAAACTTCCTGACAATAACTTGCAAGTTATCTGGTAGCTGTGTAAAACCAGTCCCTGGGAAGCAGGAAAACCAGGGCTGTGCCAGAAAATGGTCCCAGACAATTTTGCATGTTTGGTAATGTTCTTTGCCATTGCTTTCTCCACCTATTGATGGGGATGATATGTGGCTTCTTGGAGTTTATAAAGCTTGTAAGCAGTTTAGCAGTGTTGGAGGTCCCACAATATTGCAATTGCAATCTGAGGGTAGAGGAAACCCTCGCTGCCTCTGTGACTTTGGATAATTGTCCATTATACTTGCACATTTCCAGCTGCCCTATGTGGAAGTGACTGGACTTCTATTGGAGCAAAGTTCTGGGAAGAAGATTCCCTCATACACTTTAAATTTAATATAATTTTGTTCAAAATAAGGAATTGAACCATTGAATGGGCTGGAATTGAATATGCCAAAAACTGCCTCGTGTAGACCCAACTACAAACACTACATGTGAGATGCCAAGGCAGCTTGAAATGGTGGTGTGCTAACCAACCATCTCACTCCTTATTTATGAGGAAGGTTGTAGAAACTATAATGTCTTGATTTTATTTACCACTGCCCTGATTTCCAGGGCTAGTGAAATTCAGGGTAGGTATTTTGATATTTCTTGCATGACTGCATTGTCTTTCAGCTTTTTCAAGTATAAGATATGAATAATGAAAACTTCCCATTTTCCTTAGTGCAGAGAATTGTACATGAAGTACCATAGAAATGGCAGTTTTCTATTATTACATTTTCACATGTTATCCTGATAAAAGAAAATTTGATTTCAAGTAGTAAGGGTTCGTTTCTGGTTCTTTTTCCTAATCAGTGGTTTTCTTGCTCCTTAGAAGTCCTCATAGCCCATCATTGTTGAAGAGAGGGTTGCATCTGCTTTTATGTTTTGTTGTATACTTTATTTTAAATGTTTCAGAACATCTGTGTAATATTCAGTAAAGAAATGTAGGACTAGACAGTGCAATTCACAGCATACAACAGGCACAGTCTGCTTCTGTGGTGAAACCCCAGCATCTCTCTAGATTTCCTCCAGGCACACCTATTTTGCCTTGTATATTGTTATTTTAATGGTTGAACTTTCCAGGAAACTTGGCATGTTTGCTGTCAGATAACAGCTTTATTTTAGTTATTCTACCATGTTATGCTTTCAATTACTTAAAATGTAAGGAAATATTACACAGAGGTAACGAAAATAATTAACTTTAAAAAGAGATACAAACTTTCTTTACATATTTAGTTTTATTTTGTCAGTTTACTTGGATTTCAAAGGTTAGTGCATTTTTTACATTAATTACTCTGCTTTAGAACATGATATTTTGTTTCTTGACATTAGGGTCCTTCTATTTATTTACATGTATAAAATGGGCAATTGTTTAAACAAATTCTTTGCTGACTAAGGTAACATTTTTCTGGGCACAATGGCAGAAACAAGAGAAGAGAATAACCAGAATTGCATACTACATGCAAGTGGAACAGATATTTTATTCAGTGCAGGCTTTAACACTTATATTTTCTAAAGACCTGTTTTATTTTAGGAAAGTTGTACTATTGTTCTTCTGGGAGAAGCTTGTAGCTTCTTGATTTGGGTGAAATAAAATATTTCAGTATATATGAAAAGAGAGGTAGATTCCTGGCCTTCTGACCACTGAGTTCCTCTGAAGTAGAAGGTCCATTATGAAGAAACTTTTTCTCCAGATGTTCCTAAAATTATTGTTATATAAAATAAGCTGAAGGCATATTTTTAAAAAGTTTTGCTTCGGGTTCACAAGAAAATATGTACTATTATTTAACAATAGTTAAATATTATTTAATAAAAATATCTATATCCTTATGTCAACCCTTAGTGCTTGTAAGTTGGAAAACCAGCTATCATTAGCATCTAATTTTTGAGAATTTAAAATAAGTTTTTAATTTTATGTACTAATTCTTCCTGTCCTCCCTGCCCCCATGATAGTATTTAAATGGAGAAAACCAAGGATATTTTCAGCTGCCTTTGTTTTCAGTTAAATATCAGAGTAATTTATTATACTTTAATTAGAAACTATGACTAGACTCAATCTTAAAGGTCTTTCCAAGAGTAAAAGATTCAATGGTTCCATGAAAAAACAACTTTTGTCAGAGACTTCTTATTTTATTATTATCTTGGAAATGAGTGAGGTTATTTTCTTTGGAAATGGCAGCAAAAGAGAACATAAATTTACATCATTTTAACTTATTTTCAATACATAAAATTAAGAGATTGAAAGAGTAGCTTAATTTAGTTTTATCCCCTGAAGGTATGTAAGCTTGGAAGTTAAGAAGGGCAGAGAAAAATATGTTTGCAAAGATATTTTACTGTTCCATGTGTGCTCAGAGATAGGCTTTTGCAGACATTCAGGGATATTCATTTCTGTTATGCATGTTTTATTTATTTTACTTTTTAACATAGAACCATAAACAAATTAAGCAGTAACTATTTAGGGATGTTTTATGTCCCTAAAATGGGATGTGTTTGAAATCTGGAACAGGCATATGTTGTGTTGAGAATAGTAAATTTCTTGTAAAAATCCACCTATCAGGGCATTTTCTCCTCTTGAGACACATATATAGTTTTCATGAATGTTAATGAGGTTTATAGAACTGCAAAGGAAAACGTGCACCAGAGTATATATTGTATATATGATATTAACATCCCATAGGGCTTTTGTTTTTTCCTTCATATGCTATGGAACCCAGAGATGCACAAAAGATCAGCTTAAGTCTGACATTTTGTTTGTTGTATTTGGCATAATTGCCTTTGAGTGTAATGAGCTCCTGACAAACCTGTTCCTGTCCTGTTTTGGCAGCGGTCTGGATATTTATTGATATGTGTACATGTGATCAAATGTAGTTGCCTAAATACAAATTGACAGCTGAAAGAAAGCTTTGGCTTTCCCAATGGTTTATGCTGGGTTAAACGGGGATTAGTAATTGTTTTAACTGTTGAAATTTCCCATTTTGTATTCCCATGACTTTAGCTTGTTCTGCTTGAATACTAAAATTCTTCAGAATATTAATCCAGTGCATTGAATCCTTCATTCAGTAGCCAGGACTCAAATAGTTCTGCTTGAATTTAAGATCTATTCCAAAATGTGAAGGAAGCATTTTAGCTGTGGATAATGAGATCTGACAGTACCTGAGCTGCAGGAGGAGATGAAATCACTATCTATAGAAAATAATATTTTTTCTACATATTCAGCTTAAATGTGTGCACATCCTGGTAGCTGAAACATCTGTTTCTAGCTTGTTGTTCCTCATGGCTGCTTCTCAATTGGATTTCCTCAAGCAGGTCCAAAGCTTGTCACCTTAGCCAGGGTCTGTTAACTATCACCACTGGCCCCACATTAAGTAGGAGGTTCAGGGCTAAGCTAATAACTCTCCTGCCTTTCTGACTGATCACAGTGATTCTCCCTGTGGCTACTTATCATGCTGTGCTCCTGTGGGAGGGTTATCTTCTTTGTCTCTTTTTCAGCTGGGAATTATTTTTGTTTTCTTCATTCTTAAGTTTTCAGGTGCTAATTCTGAAAGGCTTGTCACTTTCTGAAGCAGCTGTTTGATTTCCATCCATTATTTCTCCCTTATCAGTTTCATGCTCTCTCACATATCTAAATTTTGCAGCTTCCTTTTCTCTGGCTGTTAATGTACCTGCTAGTTTTCAAAGCAGAAATTGTAGCTAGACATGAGGCAGAATGGATGCAACAGAAACATGAACCTAATGCTAGTTTGTGTGAACCTTGAATCAATTTGTCTTGTCACAGGTGAAGTGATTTTCACAATTTTTGCTTTAGTGTACAGTGCTGCTTAGCATTTTAATGTGTCCTATGTAGTTTATTAGGCTGTACCTACCATGAGCTTTCCAAGAGAGCTCAGGAGAGTTGAGTGAGAGAGAAGAATCTGCAAAATTGCTGATTTATGGTCACTGACTGCCTTGGAGCCTCATGTAAAGCGTTACTGAAGTCTATGAAATTGTTTTGATTGGCTTTAATGGGCATTGAGTACAGGCCAGAATGAATATTAGGGCATTCAGTGGAGGCTTTTTGCTTGTTGAGAATTTTAGAAAAGATGGTGGTAGTGCAGGCAAATCCATGTGACTTCCCTGGAAATCCTTCTGTAGAATTATAGAGATTATTGTCCTACAATTGGAAAAAAACGAAAGCCAAAAATAAAGAACTTTAATCAGATTTGAAAAGTGTATCAGGCTTGATATAATGTGCCAACACTTTAAGAACATGCACAGTTAAAACTAAGTTCATTTAATTCTCACATTAAAGTCTGATGTGCTGTTTTGGCTTTTAAATTCTCCCTGTCTCGGGTAATAATGCTTTATGTCACCTATATTAAATGTTCATTTGATAAATGGAAAAGACGCTGGTGTAAAGTGTTTGACAGAGTTTGTGTTTCATGGAAAACTCAAATTAGGAGGGGAAAAAATTTGGCAAAGAGAAACAATATTGTTATCTCTCCTGTATTTAGGTCTGGGAAAAAAGCTTCCTTTGTCATGAGTAATACTGTGGAAAATTGAAATGTTGTTTTACTGAGTGAAACTAGTCTGTCATCCAGTTCAGCTTTGGATTTTGTCTGCATGTGAAGAGATCAACACAAGGACACCCCTGTGCCTTGTGAATAGTAGCTTTTCAGATTGAAAACAAGGGTAAACACTGCATAATTCTCACACACCTGTGTTTCTCACCTTTTATTTTACTGTACTATGGTTAGCTTGGGATTAGTCAGATCAGTCACAAAACTTGGTATAAGCAGGGACATGAAAATATAGCCCCTCAGTGAACAGCCAGTTTTTTATCCTAACAGGATCTGCTTGCTTTCACTTTATCATGCCAATAATTGCGAAGGCTGAACTGAGTTATTAGGTGCTCTTGAAAAATTTTAATGATTTAAAATAAGATCTCTCCAAATCTATTAAGCAGCAACTGTATTTTCAGTCCATGATGTAGTACTGCAAATTCTTAGATCTCTTTCAAAGGTCATGAAATGAAGGCACATTGGTGATGGCAGCAGATGAGAAATGGAATCTGAACCGAGATGCAGCCTAAATAGGAGTGATCCCCAAATTGTTCATGAGGTAAGTCTTACAAGGTTGCATAGCGTATGTCAGAAATTGTTGTAAGTGAACACAAGAGAACAGCAATGACAAAGAGCATTGGAAACTGAAATGTGAAGAAAATAATGGCAAAAATGAATAAGAAGAGATGACTGGGAGAAGATTACAGGAAGAGGTAGGGATGTATGGGAAACATGACAAAATATATAAAAAATCAGACAGCAACTGAGCACCTGAACCTCTGTGTGATTGTGCACTCCGGACAGATAGGACAGACAGAAGGACAAGAGAGTAAGGATTGCCATCATAAGAGTTCTCTTGCCAGTTAACAAACTAATTTTTAATTTCTTCCTTTAATTTCTTACCTATGGGTAGTTATTTCATTGTTTCTTACTCTCCTTTAGTCATAGTGTCCTTTTGAATCTCATCCTTTCTGGCCCATCATCCTTTCTATTCTAATTTATTGTGCTATTTTTCCTCAAATATCTGAAGCTTTCTTCTTTAAACACTGTATTTGGGTCACAAGTGGCATGGAAATGTTGCATTGAAAGGGCTACTAGAAGAAAATGCTTATTAGAATTTTTTTCAATTTTTGTTTATGAATATTTAAATATTTAGAATGTTATGTAAATATAAAACACTACTAGCCAAGCTCTTACTATAACTTACTCTAAGTCTCATTCCTAGATGATTAAATTAGGACAGTGATCTATGTAGTCAACTCAGCTGAGCGCAGTGGCAGACAGGAGATTTATTATTTTGATCACTAAAACTTGCTGGGGAGTTTAGTGAAACTCCCACCCAATGTACTGGCCGTGTTTTGGTTTAAGTTGCATGGAGTTTATTCTCTTCAGAAAGTCTGAACTAGGCCACTTGAACAAAACTATGAAACAGAAAAGCCCGTATTTCTTGCATTTTTTATCTGCAATATCAAAATAAATTTAACAGGAATAGATGGAGCATTACAAATAATAATGAAAAGTAAGCAAAAATAGTATTTGTCTTTCTGTGGTAGAAGTCTGTATAGTTGTCACTTAAGCACACAGAATAATAAATAATATTGCTCAGAATAAAAGAAATACTGCTTTTTAAAGCGTATTTTAATTAATTCTGCAAGTATAAAAAATATGACTCTGACCATGTACAGGAAAGCAAAGAAGGGAATAAAGAGAGGACAAATACAACAGAAAAGTTATTAATAGGTCTGTAATGATTGGAAGTTTATTCTAGAGTTGAGGTAAAACTTAATGGTTCATAAATAGCAAATTCATTATGTTTTTAATACTCAGGTTATATTAACACTATATAACATCTTTATGGTACCATTAGTACCACTTAATCCTAAACTAAGTTTGGAAATAAACATTTCCAAATCTTTTTTTCATGGAACAATTGGCCAAATGAATTATTTTTACAATAAATATTACCTGATTAGTGCATGGCTCATTCAATCATAAACAGACTTATAAATGTTTTATGCCAAGTATTGCACAGAGTTCTTAAATGTTAACAAATTAATTTATTTTAAAGGCCGTGTCAAGGTGAAAACACCAGGGCCTTAGGCAGCAGGACAATACATCACAGAGCCATTTCTCATTCAGTTACAGTAATGGCAAAGGATATGTTAAGACATAAAGTGTGATATGGTTTGTTAAATATTCATTTATAATTTGCATTCATTATTAAATCATGTGCTAGAACTAATCTTTAATCTCAAAAATACATAATGTGTCATGAAGTCTATTTGAAAACATAACAATAAATATTTTATGCTTTTTATGTTTCTTTTTAAAGGTTGACTAGAATACACCAAAATGCTTGTCATTAATGTAATTTAATTATTCTGAGGAGATTCAGTCTGCTCTGATGTGGATTTCAATAATTTATTTCAACCTTTAGATCAATATAAAATAAATACCTGTTTGGGAGATGGGCTGCTCTATGATTAATGACACTTTAGCTCTCCCAGCCCACCATAGCAACACCGTAGTTCATTGTCTGAAACGCTTGCGGTGCAATGCGGTAGCTCCAAGAGGTTGATTTTGCTGAGGTCCCGAGCACTTTGCTTGGTGATTACAGTGCAGCTGCTTCACTGCTTGTGACTGCTGGAGATCTCCTTTATATGACACAATAGCTTAAACATTTGTACTGCTGGGAGCTGTACTGCCTACAGTGTCATATTTGCTGAATATCCATGGAACTGCTATTCCATTTCCAGTTCACACCCTGAGAAGAAAGGCCTGGATGAGAGTGGCGAGGGTGACAGAGAAGTGATTTGTATTATAGGAGACTAGGAGCTACTCAACGAACCATGTAAAAACAGTTCATTAAAATGTTGATGTGCTTGGCTGGTTAATGCAAAGAGAGCTTTATTGCTGTCTTATAAAACCTCAGTAACTTCAGGTTGGAGTCAGATCAATGCATCTGTAGTAATTCAGACAAATACCCAGTTTAGGTTAAGAACCACCAGAAAAAAAAATGGCAAGAAACAATAATCTTAGTCTTACTTCCAAACTAAAACCCACTTGAGTATTTATCTTGTACTACAGAACATCCGTACTTGGTAAAAGATTTTTGGACAGAGCTACCATGTGTCAAGGTTGCCCTGGATCTTTTCAACCCTGACATGTCTGTTAGGTGGGATCTGAGGTGTTCGGATGTTTGCTAACTCTGCAGCACTTGTGCCAAGGCTCTGGGAATACTTAGGATACTCTTAAGGTATGCACTGTGTCCTGTAGGTGCCCTTTACACCTCACCTCATATATGGCTCTGGAAGAATTCTGGTTATCCTATTTTTGGAGACTGCTGTAAAGAAAAAAGAGGTTAAGCCTCTAAATTATACTTCCCATTTAACTGTTGACTTGACATATGAGTAAGCACGCACTTGAAAATAACTACATCAATGAAATGGCCTTGTTTGTTAATTTGTCCTGAACAAAGAGTGTGATTGCCCTAATTAGATGCCATGGGATTAATATTAGCAAAAGTAAATCCACAGTAAAATAAAGTTTCCTGGTTCCTGTCAGAGGCAGTGGCAGAGAAAACTACAGTTCTTCACACTAGCTTAGCAGGCAACTAGCAAAGACAAAGTGCAAGGAGAATGGAGATTGTCCAAAAGCAAAGAAGTTGCATAGGAACCCACAGAAGAGTAGGTGGAGCTGTCTCGGAAGCCGTGCTGGTCTGCCTAAGAACTTAGAATGAATTGGGTGGTGATTAATAAAGTAATGAAGCAAACTTTCCTTCCCAAAAAGCAATGCCTTTGTTGAACAGTCGGGAGTCTTCTCTTATTACTCACATTCTTCTGAGAACTGCTAAGAGAGGAAAGGAATCTCTTTAAAAGATGCATAGTCAGAGCAAACCCCTGACTCCTAATAAGCCACATCCTCTCCCTATCCTTCTGGAGAATATGGACCATCAATTTCCGCATAAGATGAAGGGGAGGCAAAGCAATAGTTTAGCATCCTATGCATTATCTCTCTTTTTATGATTACAAATAGAGCACTAATGTTCATTGACCCATATCTCATACCAGGTATCAGTAGCCAGGTCCAGACTTAGGTTATTGTTCCAGCATGGGATTAGGCCATGTGATCAGAATCAAATTTATCTAATATGATTACTTGATTGTGACATATCTTACCGGGGCTGTATGTATGCACAGCTGAAACTTGAGGACACAGAGCAAATGCTCTTAAGGCCCTAAAGAACTGTTGTCAGTGCTTTTACAATGAGCTTCAGAAAGGTTGAGGAGACACTCTCTATTGGGTTAATTAAGCTGTCCTTTTGCTTGCAAGTTTAAAAGGAAAAACTGAGTTTGCTCCCCATGTGGCTTTCCCAAACTCTTTCAGCTGTAGCTTTAAGCTTAAATGACCCTCAGTCCTGCAGCATATCAACCTGATGTATATAATTGATTGCTAAACATTTTTTGCAGCTTGTTAAAGGGTAAGGCTAAAAAAAGTAATATGTGAATGTTGATTAAAGTGCTTTTGTAGAGAGGGGTCAGAGATATTAGCAAGTTAAAAAGAAAGTGTGAGCTCTGCTGTGGTATGCTACTTCTAACCCGTATGCTTTATTTTGCGTAATTGATCCCACATGTTTACTCTAAGGACATTTTTGTCAGGTTTCAAACTGCAAATATTAAAATGCATTTAGAGTAGGGTGTGCTTCAGTAAGGACACTATGCAGAATGCTCAGCAATGTAGATTGCTGGTATTATAATGGCAATGATTATAATAGGAATAATTACAGTAGCTTGTAATTGTGTGGTGAGGTAAGAGGAAAAAAATATCAAGGTGTAAAACCTCAGAGTAACAGTAAAACTGAAATGGATGAAGACAGATATTCAAATTATAATTCTCAGCAATTTCGTTTTCATTATAATTTTTGAGTTTTTAAAAATAACTACCATAAGCCAATGTGTTTTTCAGGGGTTTTCATAGCTACGCAAAAAATAGAATCTGTCACAAAGTCTTTGCAGTTTCTTTTACTGAGAAAGGTATGATGCTGTTACACGAACAGACTGAAAAACATTCTGACTGTACATCCAGGAGGTTTTTGTAATGACTGGATATCTGCAACAGAACAATGGTTGATAAGTTTGTTAAAAGGCAAAGAATAAATCCCCAGTCCTTGTCTGGGAAACAACGCCTCAAGAGTTTAATAAGCACAACTTTTTAATACCAATATGATTTTCTATATTTTTTTCTTTAAATCATTAGCACTGTTAAAGAAAAGGTGGAACTTGTTAGAGTTGCCCAGCCAAGTTAATTATCAATGAAAATCACAGAATTAGAAGAAAAGTTTGGCCGTTAGTATTTCTCTGCTAACTATGCCAGTTAAAGCTAGTCACAAAAAACCATTCACTGTGAGTTGTACACAGACACATCTGACAGTGAATATAAACTCAGAGCTTTGTGTATATATTGATGAGTAAATAATGCATAAAAGCAAGTTTTAGTTTTCACCAATCCAAGTGGGATTTGAAACAGTCATTTGGGGGTGAAAAGTTCAATGTTTGATGTACAGGACTTCTGAACTGCCCCCTTCCTCTCCATAGCTTGGTTTGTCTGTTTTTCTAAAAAGTCTAAATGTAGAGCCTTTATTTTATTGAACACTTTAAAAGTAGATTGAAACACAGTTTAGTTCTCTGGAATGTGGTAGGTCAACAGTTATTTTTCAAAAGGATGTTCTATATTTGTATCTATGATATTAGAAATTGGACAGAATATTTGTCTGGATGGTAAAGTCTAGCAGGCGTTTGACATTATTAAGTCATAACGTTATTTTAATTGGTAATATCATCTGCTAATTATATGTACCACTTATAAGAATAAGACTCAACAGAAGAGATTTGTTTTTAAAATTGCTCAAGAAGATGTATTTCACTTTTGAGATTTTAGATAAATTTATTTTTCATGTAACCTAAAACTATAAATAAGATAAACTTAATGTTACTTCAGTTCCCCCATTTACCCATAAATAGGAACACTGCTCTTAATATTGTAAGTTTTATTTTTATATTTTTAAAAAAAGACAAAATGGGTTTAATTTAAAAAATCCTAGTCATTTTTTAGGGTACTACTCCTAAAAGGTTTTGAGTCTGTCACAACTTTTTAGCTGCATAGACAATATGAGTTAGCTAAAATGAACTTGTAATCAAAACCAGACAAAAGCTACAAGCAATAAATCCTATTGCAGAGGTAAAATGATTGGGAAAGTGACAAGAGGAAATGAGAAAGGAATATCTCTCTTAACATGGTGTGTTTTATTTTTAAATTTTGCAGAAAATTATCAGTAAGATTTTATTTTTAACTGCACAATATCTTGTTTATACAAAATTAGCTATGTGCCCGCCTTTAACTTGAAAGCTTTGTAACCCAGACAAAATATTTCTGGAATAAGTTTCATTTAAGACAGAACAACAGTGAAGTTAGAAACAGGTTTGTGTCTTTTTTTCATGACTAGCCCATGTCTATTCTCTATGAAATTGATGTCAAAAAAGTATTATATATTTTCAGTGGGAAATAGAAGGCTGCCCTCTACTATCCTTGTCAGGACGTCGTATCCCTTTAATCATACTTTTCATTTCAGTACATTGAAATTTCCGTTACCAAGGACAACATCATAAATAAAAGTGTTTGTGAAATTTTTACCTGCAGCTTCCTAACTTTGTGCATTAAGCATGAGACTAGCAGAGAGGTGGTCAAATGTGAAAATTTATAATCATTTATTACGTACGGCTGAAGCGAGAAGGGAATAAAAGCGTGAAGGCATACATCTATAAACTGGAGCAGAAAAGCTTAAATGAAAAGTAAAGTGAATTTCTGTGTCTTGTCATAAAGTAATGAGAAGCTAGAGCTTTATTCATAGCAACCCAAGATGCATTTACTCTCAATCTAGCTTTAGCAGTAAATGCTTCCCTGATGTATTGCTTCGGACTTACAAAGAAATATTTGTGCTCTACATAATAGTATAGTTAGGAGAATTACTGCATGGCTGAGGAGATTCTATAAAGGTTTATAGCTGGTGCTGTTACTGTAATTTAATCACAATGTAGCTAATGTAGTACTTTAATATCACACGTTACTTTTTTATTTACCATTTATTAGTAGCTGACAGTCAATCATCACCACATCATAAACAAATCATGCAGGATTCTGTAGGAACCCTGAAGTTCCAGAACAGATGCACTGTAGCTTTTACATGTGCTCCATAATGAACTAGACATCAAATTACTTTTAAATGGAGTAATCATGTAAGTCAGGGTTCTTGTTTTCATTCAGTTCATCAGCCAAAGAAAATGTTTCAAGCCATGAATACAAATAGTGTTGCATATTGTGCATACGTGTTTGAGGCAACACACCAACCCTTTACAAGGAATACAGAGGAATGTCTTCAAAAACAGGAAGAAGACTCCGGTAAAAGACACTATGTACAGGAATTTGCACATACTGATGAATGCATTTATACAGACTGAGAATTGTGCTCTCTCACTTTCAGCCGCCTTTTTGTTAGGTTTGCTCTTATTTGTAAATTGAGAAAGTAAATGTAGCAGAGTCCACCAAATACTCTTGAGGCACTGAAATCACAGAAAATATGTTGAGATGAGAAGGATTTTTTATCTTAAGAATTATAATTTTATTGTCCTTTTTAGATGCACTGTAGGACCAATTTATATCAGATTTGATTTCATTATCAGGTTTTAGTACAGAATCACAGTATTTATCTAAAGTCACTTGTGTCAGCGAAATTAAATGCTGATTGGAACTCTGGAAATACTGCCTCTTTGGACTGAAACGTGTGCTTCTTTCAAGACCCTAAAGATCTTTTAATTACAAACAAAATCTTTGTTTTCCAGTCCTCTCCAGCTGTGGGGGAATGACTAGTAACCAACATCAGACTGCCACACTGATTAATATGTAGCAGTAATAAGCCCCTCAGAGATGTATGTTTATGGGCTATTGGTGCATGTCCTGGGTATGCTGCAAAGGAACAGCCTGAACACCAACTGCCTTCAATCACTTGAAAGGCTTGCCAATAACTCTAGTAATGCATACCCTGGCATGGCTTACTGCTATTAGAATATGTCTCTTTAATTCAAATTTCATGGAATTTACCCTTTGATGGTGAAAAATCCTTCCTAGAAGAAAAATGTAAAATATTTGGAGAAGGTATGTGGGAACGCCCCTGCTTTGCTATAAAATAAATCAGAATATTAAATCTCCTTTTTCATTCAGCATTGCACTGCTTATGTTCACAGGTTCTCCAGACCAAATGGACATTTTCAAGTATTAAATCTGATGTAAATGGATTGCTGTTGATTTGACTTTTCTTAAGTTACTTTAAAAAACCAAAACAAAACAACCCTGCCCACTTTGCTATTAGGAGAAGCCTGTGAGCACTCTTTTCCATAAAATTACTATGTAAATATTTTAGGTCCTAGTAAACTCTTGAGTTTTTTTATGTATTTATTGACCATTTAATATATTTTAAAAAGGAACCTGAATCACTATGCTATTCCCTTGTAGTTACCTCAGGTAAATGAATAGTTGTGCCAAGCACAGCCAAATGAAAATGGCTACTGAATCTTTAAACATAGAATTATTGGTAATACGTAAAAAACATTGTGGAAGGAAGACACTAGTAAAAAACCATCCTCATATCTGTCTCTATCTTCCTTTTTGCTTTTGAATGGCTCTCTGTGCACATTTACTTTCAGCGCATTCTCGAGTGGTCACCAAAGATCCAATTTAAATCACACTGCACAGAGATCAATTAATTCTTAGACATGTTCTATTCTAACTGTTGTAACTTTTAAGGGCATTTTCTGGTTAAACTGACAAGAGATTGAATTGCAGACACTAACCTCTATTTTTGAAAGGAGGATTTAATACCACGTGCATTCAATTAATACCTTTGTGTCGATATTTATTCAAAACCTTTATTGATCCTTGAAAGCCATAGAACGATTGTTTCTTTACAGGATTATTTTTTAACAATTATTCTGCTGCCTACATTTGGGACAAAGTTTCTGGCATTTAGTCCTCCTGTTCTAATCTAATTTTATTGTACCTGCCTGAGCAGCCTGATGCAGTCTCCTAACTTTTGCTTGACTCTCCTTTTCTTGTGTTGTCCTTACCTTTCCTCACAGACCTGCTGATCATGTTGCCCCCATGTTGCTCTGTGTCTTATCAGGAGTGGCTGCTTTCCTTTTCTTGCTAATCACGTGTGTAATGTTAAGAAGGATGCCACTATGTGAGGAGTGGAAAGGCTGGCAGGAAAATGTTCCATGACTGTTATGGGTGGTCACTGGGATCTAAAAGAGGTGCTGCAATGCAAAGTAAGATGATTCTTTGGAATATAAAACTTAAATGTCTGCTTTCCATAAAATACATTGTTAGAGCACTCTGTCTCATTTACAAGCTAATGTGGAAGTTTTTTTCCTATATTTTTCTTTACCACCTTATTTGCTTAACTGAATTTTGAATTATTTAATGCTGGGCAAAAATTAAAACTCAGTTCAACAGAAATTATGCATCAACTTGCATGGAATTCTCAGACTGTTTTTCTCAGAAAGAACCTTGAAAGTGTGTGTTGTTTTTAGGTGTAAATAACTTGGTTTTATCCACCTTTAAAATATATATTTCTGTGAGGTCTTTAAAAACTCCCAAATTAAGCCAAATGTAACTTAAAAGTTTCTGGGGTTGTTTGGTGGTGGTGGTGGGTTTTTTTTGTCCCCTTAAACCCTCCCCTCCCCAGTTAAAATGTTTTTATTTATTTTGACATGAGAACAGGGAACATATGCATTTTAAGTCAATCCTGAAGTATCAATTAATTTCAGCACCTATTTTGAGACAGCGATTTAAAAATCAATTATTTATACAGCTGTACAGTTCAATTTTTTTTCCGTAAGGAGTGAAGCAAGTTCTTTTTATTAATTATATCTGAGGCACGGGTGTTTTTCAATCTTTTTCTAAAGGTTAACTATCATCCTCAAGTGAGCAGTTTAAGGATTCATTGCATACTCTATGAAAATTATGAAGAGTCCTTCAAAGCACAGAGGCACAATGGGTTTTACTGCCACAACACACAATTGAAAGCAGAATTTCAAAGGTGTGTTTGGAACCCAACATACACTAGAAATCTAAATGGCTGAGATAGTTTGATCATGCATAAGGAATCAGAACTCACCGTGGCTTTCACAATTATGTGGCTGGGCTGGCCAGAAAGAACTCGAATTGTAAACTGCACATATTTGCTATGCAACAAAGTGAAATGTAAGTATGACCCTTGGAAATGACTTTCATATGAACATTTCTAGACTTAAAATAAATTTCTAAGTTTCTCCTTCAAAACAATCTACTGTACATTTGACACCTGGATCTTTGGAAGCATCAGACTTTTTCCTTTTTCATGAGAATTATCATCCTTTTGAAAAAACCAGTATTTGTAACTTTTTTCATATTATTATGAAAACCAGGCCCCATCTTGCAAGCAAGGATTAAAAGACAGAAAAACAGGCAGTGATGAAAAATGCAAAACTTGCAAGTTTGTTGCTGGGTAGTTGCTCATTTGGGTAAGTTTCAGACCCACACCAAGACATGAGTAATTTAATACATCATTTTGAAAATACCAGTGTATTAGTATGGGACCATCAACTATTTCCCAGATCTGCAACAGCAGTTAGATTCTAACTCATTGAGAAATTAATACTGAAATCAGTACAACTGGGATGTCTGAAGACGTCTGCAAATCTGGACCTAAGTGATTATTGTCTCTCCCAGAAATTCAGAAATAGAAAAGTGTTGTATCTGTTAAGAAATGACATTCAAATAATTTCTGAGAACAGCATTTTTATTAATGTATTTTTAAGTTTTAACACAGTTATTGCATCAACAACAGGGAAGCAGTAATATCTGAAAATCACCTGATACAGTGATCTCCCCCTACAATGAAAACCTGAGGATTATTCAAGAGAAGGATTCACTGTCCTTGCACTGGAGGCAGCACTTATGGCTGTCTTTATGCCTTTTTCTAATAATTCAAGGAGAAGTTTGTACCAATGACTGTCCTGTTGTGAGCTAAGAGCCTTCTCTGTACTTCTTCTGTGCTTCTCTGTACTTCTCTGTACTTCTGCAGATCTCCTGTTTGAAAGCCCAAAGAGGCTTCTACTCATAGAAGATGGCAGCACCAGGAACCTAAACTAGTAGGAAAAGATGTATTTGGAATGAGGCTTCAAATACGGTTTCTTTTACAGTGCACATCTAATCCACACAGAATTGATCTGGTGTGAAAAATGGGGGAGAGGATAACATAATAAGGAAATTAGTTCTATGGGAAATAGTGTCCATCATGAATTCTTCTCCCTGAAGAGAATTTAGATAGCAGGTTTTTATGAGAGCTTTTTTTTAGGCTTGTAATGAAGTCTAGGATGAATAACATTCCATCTAGCATGTGTGAAACTGTATGTGTATTTTGACATCATAAAGGAATATTTTAAGCTATACAGGTTCCTTCTAGAATTACAGCTTAAAAAAAATCTAACACATCCAACCATTAATCTCAAATCACTATTATTGTATATTTTTTGTTACAGTAAAGTAAGAATGTTTAGGATGGAGTCTGAGTAACTGTTCTAAATGCTTCACGTGTATGGAAAAGATTCTGCTCATTTGAATGGGCAACACTGGAGTGTTTTTTAGCTATTCTCTATAGGTTTACAGGGCTCTGCCTATTGGTTCTAAAGAACCCCAGAAAAGAAATTCATAAAAGCAGATATTGCATTCAGTATAGTTCACTTAAGTTTTTCTGGTATATGCAGTTGCAGAAAAGCTGTAACCTTATGCTTTAAATTACTATAAAGCAAAAGAAAGAGCAATATACAGTGGCTTCCAGTATGTGTAACAGCCTTGAGATCTTTTGCAACACACTTCCCTGTTTGTATATACATAAGCTGGAGAAATTCTTGCAAATACAAACCCATAAACTGCAATAATACGGGGATTACACTTTGACTGTGTCCTAGTATTCCTATAGAGATTTTACAGTGATTCTTACAGTATAATCTGCATCACTGTAATGCTAAATTATTTCTTAAGAGATATTTTTTTCTTCACCTCTAACAATATTGTACTGGCTCTGAGTGATCTAGCCTAAACTCATTAACCACCTTGTGAGATGTTATTAAATGTAAGGAATACAGAATTTTGCTCAAAGTGTATGAATCAACATTTTTTGCACCACACACACAACACATTGCAAATAGGTTCTGTGCTTATTTGTGTGTGTTGACTTATTTTAGGTGGAGCAGACCAAGGGCATGGATTAATTCCTTGGGTGAAATATAATCCATTTCCCTGTGTGCTCCCTAGCTCAGTAAGGTACTTAAAATTTTATAAAATGAGAAATTGGGGTTAAGTGACACAGACAGTAATCTCTGAGTTGATGACAAGTACAAGGAATAGATGCAGTTGGAAGAAGTTATAAGCCTCTAAAAGTAGGTAGAATGAAACCTGCAGTTCTTTCCCTGCAGCCAGTATTCTAAGTACAAAAACGTATAGAAAGACACGTTTTGTATAATGGGGGAACCATGCAAAGACATAGCAAGACCAAGCTCTGAGTGCACTGGCTGTTTTCAGACCACTTTGTGTGTATGTGAATAACAGACTACTGAAAAAAAGGAACTGAAGTGTGAGTCTCCTCTCTCTGTGACTGGTGCTGTATAGATTTTTGATGTATATGGTGATGGTGGGATTATGGTAATTAATTTTATCAGAAAAAACCCCAACTGGCTTCATGTCTTGGCTTTTTCACGCTCTGAAAGAATATCTTGATTTGTAAAGTATATCTCTGAAAAGAAGAAACAGAAGCAGGAAAACTTTTCATAGTATGATAAATTTCCATTCAAAGCCCTGAATCCTGTAGCCCTGATTGTAATGCTTATGGACTTATTGCAAAGGTCAAGTTGTCTTCTTTAAGGACAGGTGGAAAATGGATACTGGTCACCTCAAAAAGTAGATTAACACAGGCTTGTCTAGGTACTCCAACAGGATCTTAGTAAGGGGGTTAAAAAAAATTGTTAGCTGACATATTTATGTCAGAAATTTGTTATATCTGCCATATGAAAGCTTATTCTGACACCTAAATATCCTATCTTTGCTTATGCTGAGAGGTGGAAGCTGATGTCTCTAACTCCCTTCCAACTTTTTTTTTTTACGTGGATGCTTCCTATCATCCTAAACATACCTTTGTGCAGAGAGGTTATTGCTGGCTTTATCTAAAATAAACTTCAGGGCAGGCTTACGTTTAGCAACATGGAATGCTAATTTGCTAAGGCTGTGGAGAATGAGCTGTTCTTTTGATATCCTAGATCCCAGTTATTCCACTGGCTCTTATTACATATAATTTCATCTCAAGTTTTCTATGTGGCTCCTTAGCAGCATGTAAAAACTGTTTGTGTACTTCAGTCCTTGCAGAGATTCTCAGTGTGGAATTCAGAGTTACACTCTGCCTGTCCATTTCCACTTCACCTGACGTTAATCGAAGCATCTTTTTAATATGGCTCAGAACTAAGGATGAACCATCTGGTTCTTGATGCAACTGAGGAAAAGAGCAATTAATCTCCAAGGCCAAAGCAAAGAGTCTGTTCCAGGGTAAGTTACTGATTTGCTCCAGGACCTTTGCTATGACAGTTTATTACTACCAAATTTCTGAGGATCTGTTAATTGGAATTACAAAATTTCTCCTAGTTTGGCTTTTTTTTTCCAAGTTCTAGTTTTTATAGGCAGAAAATTCAAATCAGTCACATTGTTTCCTCCTGTTTCCAATTGAGCGATAACGATGAGAGCTGAAATAGTTGTTTGTGGGACTGTGACTGAAATTTCAGAACAGTACTGTTTCAAATGTCAGACTTCTTAAATGTTGAAGTAAAGATTTCAAACTTCTTCAACTATGGTACAAAAAGCCCATAATTTTGGAATTGGATATTCTTTGCATTGAAACTGATGTTGTATGACAAAAGTTTCCTGAGGCTTACAGGTTCTAGCACTGGTCTGGATTTAAAACAAACTGTAAATCCCTAATCTCTCCTTGCTAAGACAATTTTTATTTTTTTTAGGTTTACAGAAAGACTGACTGTGTGAGCAACATGAATCCTGTTTGCAGGCTGCAGTTTTCATTGCCGCAATAGGGTAATTTTCTAGTTTATGAAAAAAACCAGTTTTAGTCCAGTATAGTGGCATATGATCTACTAGCTTTTTCTCTTCCATAAATCAGAAAATTTCTTGTAATCCAAACATTTTCAGTGCTGGAAATTTTTAATGCTTTAAAATATTGAATTGTTTATATTAGGTATTAATTTATTTAGAATATATTTAATTGATTTTTATTCTTCTAGAGGTCTTCTATCTAGTGTTTACAGGCATATTTTGCTAATATGGTTTTATTTAATTGATCTTTTGAGGTATTACGATAAGGATTTTAGTAGCTGTGAATTCTTAAAAACCCTTTTTGGTTGTCAAACAAACGAGAGACCAAATGTTTAAACAGGAGAAGGATGAAGTAATTCCACATTCTTGAGAACGCATATACTGAAAAAAATGCTGAAATTGAAAATATCGAAAGCATCATTGTAACAGTCTTAACACACCAAAAAGTGACTGCAATTTATTGTCTAATCTTGAATGAAATATGATGTCAATAAAAAGGAAATGTCAAATAGTAACAGAAGGAGAGACAAATGTTAAAATCAGGGAAAGAAACTTCTGACAAAAACAGCTGCCATGCAAATTTCTGTTGCCCTAAAGCAGAATGGACTTGTGATAAGAGTGTCAACTTTCAGTGGTACCACCCAAACTGGAACAGATCCTGACAAACTTGCTAGAGATTAGAACTGTCCATAGACTGATTTATTCAAGATAGCAAGGACAATTCGGGAAGACCTGCCAAATTTCAAAGCTGAGCAATCCGTTCACGCCCTGCCTGGAGTGACAAACGAAGCTGTAATTAAGCACCCCCCATTCTTTCCTCGGATTCCAAAAGGCAGGATTCCAGCTCACCCGAAGGTTTTTAACTTCTCCTTAGTCTACCAAGAACACATCCTACTTTGGCATGAGACCTGAAAAATGACAGGTGTGCTTGCAGGTTCTCTTTTCTTCAGCACGGCCAGATTTTCTGTCTAGAAATCTTTACCTTTTCAAGGCATAGACAGCTTTATTCTGGATGGATATGGATATGTTACTGAGCACAAGGGGCTACAATTCCTCTGGGGGTTCACATGTGCTATCAGAACACAAAAAATACAAATGTGCTTTCTAAGCTTCTTCATGAAGGAATTTTATTTTATTTTATTGATCCCAACAGGTACAATAAACAGTTCTGGATAAAATTACTGGCTTGATCACAACACTGTTTAATTTGCAGAAGTCAAAGTACATCTGACCAGCCTGAGCAACTGAGGCAGCTGCTCACAGAACCACACTGCTGCTGACACCAGGGTCCACTGAAAAAACAGAGAAGGTCTTTTTGCAATGAATGAGTTAAAGAAACTGAACTATCAATTATGTAAGACCATATTATCGCTAACATTTCAAACCACCTGAGGATTTGCACCTCTTTATTTTCATCACAGATGGACCACACACTATCCTGTACAGGTAATTGTTGATGACAGTGTTATGTGGAAAATGACCCCTCATTATCAGTTGTGGGTGCCAAGACCTCATAACTCCTTGCAGGCAGGCAATAAGTAAAATCCTTGTTGGGCTGATTCTATTAGAATAATTTGATTTTAGAGGACATCCCTGCCCCGAGATAAAACAAGGCAAAAAGCTCCCAGAAGTCTACAAGAATTATGAATTAAGATAAGAATGTCCACGGCATTTCATATTTCTAACAGTTAAATATTTAAAGGAGCTGTTATCAAGCTCAAGAAAAGCAAAAACTTGACATGCCAATTTAAGATCTGGAATCTTTAATAATTTGTTTCAAATTTTCTGTAAGATTTGTGAATATCCAAACCTAAGTAATTAATTAGGTTGTTTTTCTGGGATGATAAGAGATTCACAGATTTCAGAGGAGATTCAGAAGCAATTAAAAACATTATTTTTGCATACCTAGGTTAAAAAGAGCATTCTAGTCTTGGAAGTCTTGAATGTAAAATTCCTTTTTTACTCTTAATATCAGAGCAACCAGTATTGTTTGGAACTGAGTTTTGGCAAGAATTTTAACTCATGAAAGCACCTGAATAACAAGCAGCATGTGGTTTTACTCTCTCTTCTGGGATCAGCCTGAAAGAAACTTTTTACCTTCATCTTAACAGCTGATTATTCATTGCCCCTCTCTCTATGGCAGTTACCCATAGCAGCCTCTTGCCTGGGATGGAACTCCCTAAAATCCTAGGAACTTGAAATGAATTAATCCAAATGTCTTCAAGTAATTTGCATGTTGGATTAAAAAGTTGCAATTTGTTTGCTATTCAAATGTAGTTTCTTACCAGAAAATATTTTTGCTTTGAAAATCAAGAGTTTTTTCCCTGATATATTCAAGTAGCCAGTTTTAAGTATTTATATTACAAGACAGGGTTATTTTACAAATAAATTTAAAAATAGGTTATAAACCCACTCAGTGAATCTGAGTTATAGAAACATTTTCATAGCAAACTACATATTTTGTATTTTATTTACATTTGTTATTCTATTCTTCCTAGTAATTTGAGTGTGTTTTTCAGGATCCTGCCTGCAGATTGCAAGAATTAGTAACAAGCTGCACTGTTAACTCAGATCCTGGACACACATCCTTCAATAAGGCGAATATGTTCACAGAAACTCATTGAAGTGAGTATTTTGTTTGTTTTTAGCTTGTTTAGTCTGATAAGAGGCCAGTGTGAAGCAAGCCCTTCAAAGAACTTTGGTGATTCATGTATACTATCTTCTTGGGTTATTTTTTTTTTCTGTCCTCATACATTTCTTACTTTCTTCCTATTTAAATTTCTAAAATAATTAAGTGTATACATTTGTCAATACAATATGTGGGAGTTTATTTTTAGTGTAGAATTTGGTTTCTTACTTTAAGTTTTACGAAAAGAAATATCAGAAGTAGAGATTGTTCACTCCTCAATTTGCTTTAGCATCTTCGTATTTTCGTTTTTTGAAATAAATTTATTTTGTTGGTCAAAAGACCATTCAAATATAAAATTAAAATTTCTAATTAATGTTATAGATCCTTTGGTGCCAAGTTTTTAATTTTCAAACAGTTGAATATCACAATATAGTCGATGCACTCCCATGTTATCAAATAAATGCTCAAGGTACAGCTTATAATGTTGAAAAATAGAAAAATAAATTGACCTTGATGAAGTGTGTCTTCTTTTGTCTGTTCCCAGGAAAGTTTATTTCAGGTATTTCTACTGCTGAAATGATTAGAGTTAACAGCTTTTTCCCTCCATTTTATTTTACAGGGTCTCTTCATCTTCCTGATATATGGGGTGTACAACACAGAGGTAAGTCTGCTTGGAGTATCTCAAGGCTGACAGAGTGAATGAGAGAAATGACAGGTTTCTTATCTTGATAACTGAGGGACAAAGTTGGCTTTCCATATGAGTGTCCTACTGCCCTTCATGCTTGGACTGGCTTATATGCATCCCAGCTTACCATTAAACACAGACACCCTGAATAAAGGGACAGACTCATTTCTCATAGGCATTGACTAATATTTTACTGCTGCTTTAAGTTTTTTGAATTCCTGGTCTGTCTTTTAACACTTAGCTAAACCTGACAGTCCTAAACTGTTGTAATCTGAAGCACATTTTGAAATTAACTATTGGTTTACATGCTATGGAAAGGAAACTGTATTTAAATTACAGAAGGAACAAGTTTTACTTACTCAACAAAATTTTGAAGTACAGAAATGGCATCAAATTCCACTTTTTTGCATCAATCAGATATGTTTAAGATCTGACCGAACCTTTGCACCGGTTAGGGTTATGAAAAGTACTTCCTATTTATAGGCTCATCTCTCATAAAGGAAAATATTTTTGACAGATAAAGCATAAAAATTATAAGGAACTTATCCACCTTGTTCCCTTACTTCCATTATGTTAATGATAAAAACTAGTGTTAATATGTCTAATTCCAGGTTTTTAAGCCAAGGTACCTCTGACGTTTGCATTTTAAAACCTTACAGAAATATAAAAAGCTTTCAAAGTAAATACTCGGGAATTAAGCAGAATTCTATTTATATTTTATTACCCTCCAAGGAGGGCATGGTTTATTAGAAAAATAGTGGAAAAGGTCTCCTGATTAACTGAAATAAGGTGCTATTTCAAAATAACAATTTTATCTCATTTCTAGTATACGGATGAATTATTTCCGCACATGCAGCTCAACCAATGAGCATCATTAGTATGGGTTTCGCTGTAGCAGTGGGCCAAAGAATCCTGTCCTTGGCCCCGGGGAGCTGAGCTGCCGGTGAGGTGTCCCAGCCCGCCGGGGGCGAGGGTTGCACTTAATGCTCCCAGTACTCCCAGTTTGCAGCTGGAAAAGAGTGAGATCCGGGGACCTGCTCCCCAGTGTGTACGTGGGAGGGAGCGTGGGAGCAGCGTGTGTAAAATGTGGCCGACTGATACATCCGACTCGAATATCGGTAGTGTTTCAGGTGTGGGAGTGGAGTGGTTCCATTATCTCCGTGGCGTTACGTGCAACTCATGTCGCCGGTTTGCGATCAAACAGCAACATCCTCGAGCCTTTGTTAAAAACGCTCAGCTGCGGCCCCTCTGCATCTGCCGCTTCTTCACACGGGTCACGAGCGCTGCAGAGCCCGCAGCTGCTTGCCCGCGTTCGGAGCTCCGCGCAGCCTGGGACTGGCCCTGCCGCGCGTCGCGGGGCAGCACCTGCGCTCTGATCCCGGGCTGCGCGGCGGGCGGCGGTGCCCGGTCCCGTTATCCGGGCTATGCCGGCGGCGGAGGCCGTGCCCGTCTCTGCCCGCAGGGATCCCGCGGCTCCCGGAGCGCGTCCCGGCGGTGCCGCCCGGCCTGGCCCGTCCCAGCCCGGCCCGGCCGCCAGCGGCCAGCGCCCACCCCGCGCCCCCCGCGCGCGCGCAGGCGCGGCGCGGGGACGGGCACGGCCTCCGCCGCCGGCATAGCCCGGATAACGGGACCGG